>NC_084565.2:45622500-45630000 GCF_033978685.3 Nerophis lumbriciformis
TTCTTCTTCTTAGGAACCTGCTCTTCTTCTTCTTCTTAGGAACCTGCTCTTCTTCTTCTTAGGAACCTGCTCTTCTTCTTCTTAGGAACCTGTTCTTCTTCTTAGGAACCTGCTCTTCTTCTTAGGAACCTGTTCTTCTTCTTCTTAGGAACCTGCTCTTCTTCTTAGGAACCTGTTCTTCTTCTTCTTAGGAACCTGTTCTTCTTCTTCTTAGGAACCTGCTCTTCTTCTTAGGAACCTGCTCTTCTTCTTCTTAGGAACCTGCTCTTCTTCTTCTTAGGAACCTGCTCTTCTTTACAACTTCTTCTTTTTTAGGCCAGGTTCTTAAGAACTTGTTTATCTTCAGCATCTGTTCCTGCTTCTTAAAACTTGTTTTTAACAACAGGTTCTTCCTAAGAACCTATCTTCTTCGTAAAACCTGTTCTAGGAATATGTTCTTCTTGAGAATTGTTTTTTATGATGAACGTGTTCTTTTTGATAACCTATTCTGAAGAACCTGTTCCTTTTAAGACCGTGTTGTGTCTGATAACCTCGGCACTCTGACCCCGTATCTCAGCGACTGTGTCACAAACCTGGGGGTAAAGTTTGACTCAGATTTTAAATTCGAAAAACAAATCAACAGCGTCGTTCAAAAAAGCTTTTATCAATTACGCCAAATAGCGAAAGTGAAACCGCTTCTATCAAGACATGATCTTGAGAAATTAATCCACGCCTTTATCTTGACTCGTCTTGACTACTGCAATGCCCTGTATGTTGGCATTAGCCAGGCCTCCCTCGCCCGCCTGCAGCTCGTGCAGAACTCTGCTGCTCGTCTGCTAACACAGACCCGCAGACGTGAGCACATCACCCCTATTTTAGCGTCCCTTCACTGGCTCCCTGTGCGTTACCGAATACATTTTAAACTCCTTTTATTTGTTTTTAAATGTCTAAACAACCTCGCGCCAACCTATCTCTCCGACCTCCTTCAGCCTTACTGCCCCACCCGATCCTTAAGATCAGCCGATCAGCTGCTGTTGACGGTCCCTGACACAAGGCTGAAGCTTAGAGGTGACGGAGCTTTCGCCGTTGCTGCTCCCAAGCTCTGGAACGACCTACCCCTGAGTGTTAGACAAGCCTCCTCTCTTCCTGTTTTTAAATCTCTCTTAAAAACATACTTTTATTCCATGGCTTTTAACACTGAGTGATATCCATCCTGCAATGGCGCCCCATAATACACCTGCTGTGATCCTGTTTTTATGTTTTTATGTTTTTATTAATTCTATTTTAATTATTTATTTTTTATCGTGTTCTGTTTGTGTTGTGTTGTGTTTGCTCGGTACTCGTTTTATCTTTTAACCTGCTCATTGTACAGCACTTTGACTACCCCTGTGGTAAATTTTAAATGTGCTTTATAAATAAAGTTGATTTGATTTGATTTGATTTTTAAGAACCCATTGATCTAAGAACCTGTTCTTCTTGAGAACCATTCTCTTAAAAACCTGTTCTTTTTTAAAACCTATTAAGAACTTGTTCTTTATTATAACCTGTTCTTCTTAAGAACCTGTTCTTCAGAACCAGCTATTTTCAAGAACCTGTTCTTCTTTAGAAACCGGTCATCTTGAGAACCTGTTTCTTTGAAGAACGTGTTCTTTTTGATAACCTATTCCTATGAACCCATTCATCTAAGAACCTGTTCTTAAAAACCTATTCTTCCTGATAACCTACAACTTTTAAGAACCAGTTCTTTTTAAACGGTTCTTCTTGAGAACCTATCTCTTTTAAAAACATGTTCTTTTTGAAAGCCTGTTATAAAGAACCTGTTTTTTTTTAAAACATGTTCTTCTTGAGAACTGGTTCTTCTTAAGAATGTGTTCTTCTTGAGAACTATTTTTATAACCTGTTCTTAAGAACCTGTTCATCTTAAGAACCTGTTATTTTTGAGAACCCATTCTTCTTGATAAGCAGTTATTTTCGATAACTATTCTCAAGAACTTGTCCGTCTTAAGAACCTGTTCTTTAGAACTTGCTATGTTCAAGAACCCGCTCTTCTTCAGAACCAGGTCTTTCTAAGAACCTGTTGATCTTCAGAACTATTTTTATACCCTATTCCTGACAACCTGTTGTTCTTTAGAACCTGTTCTTCTTAAGACCCTGTTCTTTGTGAGAAGCGGTTCACTCTATTGAGAAGATCTCTGTGTGCCTGTTAGGAATCCTCTTCAATGATGTCTACGCCGCATCCAAGTTCGCCGTGGAGGGGTTCTGTGAGAGTTTGGCCGTGCAAGCTCTGAGGTTTAGTCTCAAGTAAGGTTCTGTTCAAGAAACTCCGCCCCCTCTTACACAGGAGTAGACTGACAAGGACCGGAGAACATTCTTCGAAGAGCCACTAGATAGACAGCATGTCAATGCAAAGACTCCATGTTTTCTTCACTTTCCTTTCCAGCTGGCGTTCCTGGTTCTTCACTTTGTGTGTTGTCCCTCCTCAGCATCAGTCTGATGGAGCCTGATCCTTCACTTTGTGTGTTGTCCCTCCTCAGCATCAGTCTGATGGAGCCTGGTTCTTCACCCTGTGTGTTGTCCCTCCTCAGCATCAGTCTGATGGAGCCTGGTCCTTCACTTTGTGTGTTGTCCCTCCTCAGCATCAGTCTGATGGAGCCTGGTTCTTCACTTTGTGTGTTGTCCCTCCTCAGCATCAGTCTGATCGAGCCTGGTTCTTCACTTTGTGTGTTGTCCCTCCTCAGCATCAGTCTGATCGAGCCTGGTTCTTCACTTTGTGTGTTGTCCCTCCTCAGCATCAGTCTGATCGAGCCTGGTCCCGTCATCACAGAGTTTGAGCGTAAAGTGTACGAAGAAGGCCTGAAGACGGACCTCAGCGGTGCAGACAAAGTGACGGCAGACATGTTTACTAACATCTACCTGAAGAACTACAAACAAATATTTGAAACGCTCGGTCAGACGGCCGAGGACGTGGCTGAGGTAGCGTCCTCCTCTTCCTTAGCATCCTCCTCTTCCTTAGCGTCTTCCTCTTCCTTAGGGTACTCCTCTTCCTTTGCATTCTCACCTTCCGTAGCGTCCTCCTCTTCCTTAGCATCCTCCTCTTCCTTAGCGTCTTCCTCTTCCTTAGGGTACTCCTCTTCCTTTGCATTCTCACCTTCCGTAGCGTCCTCCTCTTCCTTAGCATCCTCCTCTTCCTTAGCGTCTTCCTCTTCCTTAGGGTACTCCTCTTCCTTTGCATTCTCACCTTCCGTAGCGTCCTCCTCTTCCTTAGCATCCTCCTCTTCCTTAGCGTCTTCCTCTTCCTTAGGGTACTCCTCTTCCTTTGCATTCTCACCTTCCGTAGCGTCCTCCTCTTCCCTAGCGTCCTCCTCTTCCTTAGCATCCTCCTCTTCCCTAGCGTCCTCCTCTTACCTAGCATCCTCCTCTTCCTTAGCATCCTCCTCTTCCCTAGCGTCCTCCTCTTTCTTAGTGTCCTCATCGTCCTTAGGGTACTCCTCTTCCTTTGCATTCTCACCTTCCGTAGCGTCCTCCTCTTCCCTAGTGTCCTCCTCTTCCTTAGCATCCTCCTCTTCCCTAGCGTCCTCCTCTTACCTAGCGTCCTCCTCTTCCTTAGCATCCTCCTCTTCCCTAGCGTCCTCCTCTTTCTTAGTGTCCTCATCGTCCTTAGGGTACTCCTCTTCCTTTGCATTCTCACCTTTCTTAGCATCCTCACCTTCCTTAGCGTCCTCCTCTTCCTTAGCGTCCTCCTCTTCCTTAGCGTCCTCCTCTTCCTTAGCATCCTCCTCTTCCCTAGCGTCCTCCTCAGCGTCCTCATCTTTCTTAGTTCTCCTCTTCCTTTGCATTCTCACCTTCCTTAGCGTCCTCCTCTTCCTTTGCGTCCTCCTCTTCCTTTGCATTCTCCTCTTCCTTTGCGTCCTCCTCTTCCTTAGCGTCCTCCTCTTCCTTAGCGTCCTCCTCTTCCTTTGCGTCCTCCTCTTCCTTAGCATGCTCCCCTTCATCTCAGCTCTTTGTCTCCTGCAGCACACGCTGAAGATCATCACCATGGACAACCCGCCTTTCCGCCACCAGACCAACACGCTCTACACCCCCATGACCACGCTCAAGTACGCCGACCCCAACGGCGACCTGCCCATCGACACCTTCTACAAGATGGTGTTCGAGCACGACAAGGTCTTCAACGCCAGCCTCAACTTCCTCAAGCTGCTGCGCTGGAGGAGCAGGAAGAGCTTCACCAGCGACAAGAGCAACTGAGCATCTCAATGTGTCACCTCCAGATCACAAATGATGGAAGTATTTATTCCACTGTGTACCTAATGAAGTGGCCGCTCTTTTGCAGCAGTAAATGAGATCATAGAAGAAGAGCAGAGTGTTTGTACGTGTCAGCAGCAGAGATGATCTAGATAATCTGTCAGTCACGTGTCCAATTATTCATCACATAGGAGGATCAGGAAGAAAGGAAACATCAGTGCGTTTATGGAGTGAGTTGGAAAAACTCCACAAACACACAAAAATGTTTTTACTAACAGCCAACAATTCTCAAGTGAAAAAAACTGTCTTTACAATTAAAAGAAATCAATTCACAAGTTAAAAAAACAACAAATTCTCAACTAGTAAAACAAAAAACATTTTTCTGAAAGTAAACATAATAGTGTATAAGTATAAAAACAATATGCGATTATAAAAAACAACAACATTTTTTGCAAGTGAAAAACAATTTTCTGAAAGAAAAAACCATTTGCCAGTAAAAAAAACAACAATTTTATCTGGGTCAAAATAAAGATTGACATTTTCCTTCAATTACAAAAACGATTTGCAAATATAAAAACAAATAGCTGCTGGTATTTGCGCATGGTGCCGTCTGCCAAAAAGAACAAAAATGAAGAAGCAAGTTGGGGAGTAAAATGGCGTACAGAAGAGAGGGAAACAAACGTACTCCCCGCCCTGCTTCTTTCTTATTTGCGGCGGACGGCACCATGCGCACCTTAAATTGAATCAGCCACACCGTTTGTGAAGTGAATTATATTTACATTTATAGGGACGGCGTGGCGAAGTTGGTAGAGTGGCCGTGCCAGCAATCGGAGTGTTGCTGGTTACTGGGGTTCAATCCCCACCTTCTACCATCCTAGTCATGTCCGTTGTGTCTTGGGCAAGACACTTCACCCCTTGCTCCTGATGGCTGCTGGTTAGCGCCTTGCATGGCAGCTCCCGCCATCAGTGTGTGAATGTGTGTGTGAATGGGTGAATGTGGAAATAGTGTCAAAGCGCTTTGAGTACCTTGAAGGTAGAAAAGCGCTATACAAGTATAACCCATTTATCATTTAATTTTATATAGCACTTTTCTCTCATGACTCAAATAACTTTACGTAGTGAACCCCATTATCTACATTTAAAAGAGGGTGGCACTGTGAACAGGTCAAGTGTGTTGCTCAAGGACACAACAGCAGTGACTATAGGGAAGCAGGGATCAAACCTGGAACCCTCCAGCGTCTGGCAAGGCTGCTCTACCAACTGATCCACGCAGCACTGTCGTTGTAGAGTGCGAATTACGGGTGCTCTGAGTCAAGTGAGCCAACCACACCAGTGGGGAATATTACTGCCAAAAGTTTGAACTTTAAGAAAATTGTTTTTAAACTTGCAAATTGATTTTTTACTTGCAGAAAATGATTGGTATACATGCGAATAGTTGGGTGTAAGTCAAACATTTATGACCGCTTGTGTCGTTTTGGCAGTAAGTTCACATTTCAGGAGTGTAAAACTCATTTTCAATTAGAGCTACATCGCAGTTAAGGGTTAACATTGAATATTATATGAATATATATATATATATATATACAGTTAGGTCCATAAATATTTGGACATTGACACAATTGTCAGTATTCCAGCCCTGTACAACACCACAATGGATTTGAAATGAAACAATCAAGATCTGCTTTAAGTGCAGACTTTGAGCTTTAATTTGAGGGTATTTACATCCAAATCAGGTGAAAGGTATAAGAATGACAACACATTTCATATGTGCCTTCCACTTTTTAAGGGACCAAAAGTAATTGGACAAACTAATATAATCATAAATAAAATTGTCATTTTTTAATACTTTGTTGCAAATCCTTTGCAGTCAATGACAGCCTGAAGTGTGGAACACAGACATCACCAGACGCTGGGTTTGGTCCCTGGTGATGCTTTGCCAGGCCTCTGCTGCAGCTGTCTTCACTTCCTGCTTGTTCTTTGGGCATTTTCCCTTCAGTTTTGTCTTCAGCAAGTGAAATTCATGCTCAATGGGATTCAGGTCAGGTGATTGACTTGGCCATTGCAGGACATTCCACTTATTTGCCTTAAAAAACTATTTGGTTGCTTTCGCAGTATGCTTGGGGTCGTTGTCCATCTGCATTGTGAAGCGCCGTCCAATGACTTTTGAAGCATTTGGCTGAATATGAGCAGATAATATTGCCCCAAACACTTCACAATTCATTCTGCTGCTTTTGTCAGCTGTCACATCATCAATAAATATAAGAGATCAAGATCCACTGGCAGCCATGCATGCCACTACCACCACCATGCTTCACTGATGAGGTGCTATGCTTTGGATCTTGAGCAGTTCCTTCCCTTCTCCATACTCTTCTCTTTCCATCATTCTGGTACAAGTAGATCTTTGTCTCATCTGACCATAAGATGTTGTTCAGAACTGCACAGGCTCTTTTACATGTTTCTTGGCAAACTCTAATCTGGCCTTCCTGTTTTTGAGGCTCACCGATGGTTTACACCTTGTGATGAACCCTCTGTATTTCCTCTGGAGAAGTCGTCTCTTAATTGTTGACTTGGACACAGACACACCTACCTCTTGGAGACTTGTCTTCATCTAGCCAACTGTCGTGAAGGGCTTTTTCTTGACAAGGGAAAGGATTTTTCTGTCATCCACCACACTTGTTTCCCGTGGTCTTCCAGGTCTTTTGGTGTTGCTGAGCTCACCAGTGTTTTCTCTCTTTTTAAGAATGTACCAAACAGTTGATTTGGCCACACCTCATGTTTTTGCTATCTATCTGATGGCTTTGTTTTGATTTTTCAGCCTAATGATGGCTTGCTTCACTGATAGTGACAGCTCTTTGGACTTCATATTAAGAGATGACCTACCCAGATTCCAAATGAATATACCACACTTGAAATGACATCTAGACCTTTTATCTGCTCTTTGTAAATGAAAAAAAAACAAGGGAATAACACAAACGTGGCCATGGAACAGCTGAGTAGCCAATTGTCCAATTACTTTTGGTCCCTTAAAAAGTGGAAGACACATATAAAATGTGTTGTAATTCCTACACCGTTCACCTGATTTGGATGTAAATACCCTCAAATTAAAGCTCAAAGTCTGCACTTAAAGCACATCTTGATTGTTTCATTTCAAATCCATTGTGGTGTTGTACAGAGCTGGAATACTGAAAATTGGGTCAATGTCCAAATATCTATGGACCTAACTGTATATATATATATATATATATATATATATATATATATATATATATATATATATAT
>NC_084565.2:45635000-45702500 GCF_033978685.3 Nerophis lumbriciformis
GTAGTCTGTGCCGACACCGTAGTGGATCATCTACTTCTTTTTCTCTATCTTCTTGTTATGTGACATTCATCCTCCACTAGTAGTGTAAAGTTCTTACTTATATCTGTCAGTAAACTCACCATGAAAGCACTAAAACATACCGGTGTAGTGACTTTACATTATTCACCCAAGGAACTTTACTTATTAGAGAGTTCCGGTCACGGGACACATTTCGGGTGTTGTTGTTGCACTAGTGAGCCACGGATGAGGAGATGCTGCTCCGTTATTGATTGAAGTCAAGTGTGAATGTCATTAAAACAGTTAGCGCCATCTTTTGTTTGGATAGAACAAGGGTGCCCACACTTTTTCTGCAGGCCAGCTAATTTTCAATTGACCAAGTGAAAGGGATCTACCTCATTCATATATAGAACTTATATTGATGTATTTGTGAAAAAGAGGTTTTTGTTAAGAAGTGAAAGGTGTTTAATGATAACACAAGCATGTTTCTTTCATGAAGACAAGAATATAAGTTGATGACTTGCATTGATGGCAATCAGACAGTACTGATAGATAGATAGATAGATGTATAGATGTATAGATAGTACTTTATTGATTCCTTCAGGAGAGTTCCCTCAGGAAAATTAAAATTTCAGCAGCAGTGTACAAAATTGAGATCGAATTTAAAACGTAAAAAGTAAATAATGGGGGTATAAATGGAAACAAAATAGAAAATATTACAATAGAATAAAAATAAACAAGCACAATGAGAATACAAATATAACAGTAAAATAAGAACATAACAAGAGAAACTAGGCATTAGTGACCATGTTATGAAAAAGTATTGCACTGTTATTGTTTTGCATCCACCTGTCATCCTAGTACCCCCCCCTCCCTCCCAGAGAGGAGTGTACAGTCTAATGTCATCCTAGTACCCCCCCTCCCTCCCAGAGAGGAGTGTACAGTCTAATGTCATCCTAGTACCCCCCCTCCCTCCCAGAGAGGAGTGTACAGTCTAATGTCATCCTAGTACCCCCCCTCCCTCCCAGAGTAGAGTTGTACAGTCTAATGCAGGGGTCGGCAACCCAAAATGTTGAAAGAGCCATATTGGACCAAAAATACAAAAACAAATCTGTCTGGAGACGCAAAAAAATGAAAAGCCATATTACATACAGATAGTGTGTCATGAGATATAAATTGAATTAAGAGGACTTAAAGGAAACTAAATGAGCTCAAATATAGCTACAAACGAGGCATTATGATGCAATATGTACATATAGCTAGCCTAAATAGCATGTTAGCATCGATTAGCTTGCAGTCATGCAGTGACCAAATATGTCTGATTAGCACTCCACACAAGTCAATAACATCAACAAAACTCACCTTTGTGCATTCATGCACAACCTTCAAAGTTTGGTGGACAAAATGAGACCGAAAAAGAAGTGGCATAAAACACGTCCTAGAAAGTTATACATGTAAACAAACTAGGGTGAGTTCAAGGACCGCCAAAATTAGTAGGACAAAACAGCGCTCGCCAAATCCTGGAATCAGTGAAGCATGTTTAATATAAACTGTGATTTATAACAATTAGGGAGGTTTGTGTCATGTTTGTCCTCCTACAGAAACCATATTAAAACAAAAAATAGATTTTTTTCCCCCTCATCTTTTTCCATTTTTCATACATCTTTGAAAAAGCTCCAGGGCGCTAAAGAGCCGCATGCGGGTTGCCGACCCCTGGTCTAATGCCATCCTAGTACCCCCCTCCCCCCAGAGAGGAGTTGTACAGTCTAATGGCGTGTGGGACAAAGGAGTTTTTGAGTCTATTAGTCGTGCACTTGGGCTGAAGCAGTCTAGAACTGAACAGGCTCCTCTGGCTACTGACAAGGCTATGCAGAGGCTGACTGCCATCATCCAGGATGCTCCACAGTCCTCTTCTCTGCCACCGTCACCAGTGAGTCCACTTTTATTCCCATGGTAGAACCTGACAGTCTGGAGCTGTCCTTTTTAGATGTACTGCCCCCCCCCCAGCACACTGCCATGTTGATGTTGTGATGATAACCTCCACATTTTCAAATGGAGGAGAAAACAAGTCCTCCTTTCTGTCCAACACCACATGAAAGTGTTTGCTTTTTGCCATCTTATTTGTCCAGCTTCCGTACTCCTTTTTATACACTTTACAAGCTTACTAGCTTGTTTGCGCTAGCTTTCGGAGACTCTTTATTTTGTTAGCGCAGGCGGAATGGAGCAGCACTTTTATTGTGAAGACAAGAACTGTGCGGTCAGTCTTTAGGCTTTTGACAGGAGTTAGGGTTGAAGTAAGAAGTGTCTTTTTTCCCTTCACACTGAGCTGGCAGCAGCCATCATCATTTCAAAACATCCTCATTTGCCGCAAATGTCAATTAAGTGACGTCATAGTGAATATTTGTGATCAATAATTGTAAGTTCTATTTTTCAATACCTGGCTGGCGGTCGACTGACACACCCTCAGTCCCTCACCATGGACGTACTGGGCAGCCCTGGTCTAGACCTAGGGTCATGGTGCGTTCAGTGCCACTATGGCCACGCACTCTTTAAGGCTCTTGCTGACTTGGAGTGGATCGTTGGTCTACGCTACAAATACATTAGTCCCACTGGTGGATTAGTTGCAGCCCAACTTGATTAAAAGAAGTTGTTTGTAAAGGACATGAAACAGGATCCATGCCATATGAAGTAGCAAAGCTTTAATGGACATCATCAACTATGGCAAAATATTAAATTATGTTTTGACTTTTCAGTCTTTCATTGTAGATAATGTCTCAAAGCCCTTGAGTGTGTCTTCAAAGTCAATAAGAATGATATTATTAGTGCTGTTTAATGATTGAAATAATGACTTGTGATACTTGAAGCAACATTGGTTTGTTTATTAGGGCTCCAACTAACAATTATTTTGATAGTTAACTATTAGTCGACTTGTCTTATTATGAAGTGTACAAATATTTAATGGCTCAAATTTTTCCATTGACTCGGGATCTTTCTGTGTGGAGTTTGCATGTTCTCCCCGTGACTGCGTGGGTTCCCTCCGGGTACTCCGGCTTCCTCCCACCTCCAAAGACATGCACCTGGGGATAAGTTGATTGGCAACACTAAATTGGCCCTAGTGTGTGAATGTGAGTGTGAATGTTGTCTGTCAATCTGTGTTGGCCCTGCGATGAGGTGGCGACTTGTCCAGGGTGTACCCCGCCTTCCGCCCGATTGTAGCTGAGATAGGCTCCAGCGCCCCCCGCAACCCCAAAGGGAATAAGCGGTAGCAAATGGATGGATGGATGGACTTTTAAATGCATCTTAGGTTATTTTAAGCACGTACTTACAAACAACAAAGATGACTATTTCATTCATAAATATTTATTTGCACTGTAACGGCTGAATGCAGCTGGGAAGGGACAAGCGGTAGAAAATGGATGGATGGATGCTGCACATTCAGCTGTTACGAAAATTAAAATGACTAATAGAATGTTGTCCTTTTTAAAAGAAAGTAAAGGAAAAGTGCTACAAAATAAATAAAATTGTTTATGTATTTAAAAAAACAGTTAAAATAGCAGCAATAAGAACAAAGCTAATAACTTCCTGAAAAAGAAACAAAGCATTTTGTGGTGATGTTTAAAAAGCTGCACATTCTTATTTAATATTATTGGCCATTGTAACATTACAGTATAACACTGTTTGAATATTGAGTTAAGTGAGTCGTTGGCGGGGCAGCACGGCGGTAGAGGGGTTAGTGCATGTGCCTCACAATACGAAGGTCCTGGGTTCGATCCTGCGCTCAAGATCTTTCTGTGTGGAGTTTGCATGTTCTCCCCGTGACTGTGTGGGTTCTACTCCGGCTTCCTCCCACCTCCAAAGACATGCACCTGGATATAGGCCCCTCCCACCTCCAAAGACATGCACCTGGGGATAGGCCCCTCCCACCTCCAAAGACATGCACCTGGGGATAGGCCCCTCCCACCTCCAAAGACATGCACCTGGGGATAGGCCCCTCCCACCTCCAAAGACATGCACCTGGGGATAGGCCCCTCCCACCTCCAAAGACATGCACCTGGGGATAGGTTGATTGGCAACACTAAAAGGTCCCTAGGGTGTGAATTGACTTATGTCCTCTGTGTATTTAATTTATATTTGCATGTCTCATGACACATTATCTCTATGTCATATTGGCTGCATTTCTCATAGTTGTTTGTGTGCCATGTTGTTCCAGACCACAGCAAACGTTACCCAGCTTGCAAAGATTGTAGCAAATATATTAGAAGACAGCCAGCAGTTTCCTTTAACTTGGACACACACATCTATACCTTTAACTTGGACACACACATCTATACTTTTAACTTGGACACACACATCTATACCTTTTAACTTGGACACACACATCTATACCTTTAACTTGGACACACACATCTATACCTTTAACTTGGACACACACATCTATACCTTTTAACTTGGACACACACATCTATACCTTTTAACTTGGACACACACATCTATACCTTTTAACTTGGACACACACATCTATACCTTTAACTTGGACACACACATCTATACCTTTTAACTTGGACACACACATCTATACCTTTTAACTTGGACACACACATCTATACCTTTTAACTTGGACACACACATCTATACCTTTAACTTGGACACACACATCTATACCTTTTAACTTGGACACACACATCTATACCTTTTAACTTGGACACACACATCTATACCTTTTAACTTGGACACACACATCTATACCTTTTAACTTGGACACACACACATCTATACCTTTAACTTGGACACACACACATCTATACCTTTAACTTGGACACACACATCTATACCTTTAACTTGGACACACACACATCTATACCTTTAACTTGGACACACACATCTATACCTTTAACTTGGACACACACACATCTATACCTTTAACTTGGACACACACACATCTATACCTTTAACTTGGACACACACACATCTATACCTTTAACTTGGACACACACACATCTATACCTTTAACTTGGACACACACACATCTATACCTTTTAACTTGGACACACACATCTATACCTTTTAACTTGGACACACACATCTATACCTTTAACTTGGACACACATACAGTATATATCTTTGGTCATTCTGAGCCAGTCATTACCAGAAGTTATCTCACCCACTTAGAAGCCTCCATTTTACTAATGATTTACAATGTTGCAAAAATGTGTAGCATAGATATTTAAATACGTTTCTGTCAACAAAGATGTGTCAGCCTTTGATAGTAGGCTAATATAGACACTTACATCATGTGTTGCCTTCATTATAACACTTATATAAGACTTTTAAAGTCATTTTGATAGTAGGCTAATATAGACACTTACATCATGTATTGCCTTCATTATAACACTTGTATAAGACTTTTAAAGTCATTTTGATAGTAGGCTAATATAGACATTTACATCATGTATTGCCTTCATTATAACACTTATATAAGACTTTTAAAGTCATTTTGATAGTAGGCTAATATAGACACTTACATCATGTGTTGCCTTCATTATAACACTTATATAAGACTTTTAAAGTCATTTTGATAGTCGGCTAATATAGACACATCATGTGTTGCCTTCATTATAACACTTATATAAGACTTTTAATTTTTGGCGGCTCCAGAGAGATTTCTTGTCAGTATTTTTGGTCCATTGTGGCTCTTTCAGCGTTTTGGGTCGCCGCCCCCTGGGCGATCATATCGTTGTCAGCGTGTGACTTTTGGTGTGTTTGTGTGTGCAGGCCCGGCAGCAGCAGGCAGAACTGGCCCAGCAGGAGTGGCTGCAGATGCAGCAGGCGGCCCAGCAGGCCCAGATGGCGGCGGCGTCTGCCAGCGCCGCCCAACAGGCGGGTTCCTCTCAGGACGAAGAAGACGAGGACGACATGTGATCCCCAGCAGACCGCGCCCCCCCGCTCCCGTGTTGGGACGGCGGTGTCAGAACCGACACCAGGCAGAGTCCGCGTCACGCCGACGTGGACGGACGGTGCTAGCAAACACGGGGGCGGGGCTGGAGGCGGGGCTCCGTGATGGCCGCACGCTCAGACATAGAACTTCATTTGGATCAAGAGACTTTGAAGATAAATTCTATGTGACTTTTCTTAAGTTGTTTGGACCCAATGAGACTGGTTCTTGTCTTCTTTTCTTTGTTTTCTTTTGTGTAGGCTTTTTGTTTGTGGCAGTATTACTGATCCACTTCACCTTCCGGAACTGGACTCGTACAACCAAAGATGGAAGCAAGTCAAGTGGGTGAGAGTGGACGAAGGTGTAAGATAGACATGGTGACTATGGTTCTGAGCCGCTTCACTTGTCCATTCCACAACCTTCTTTCAGCAATAAACTACTTTTCCTTTCTTTTTACACTCCTGACTGCTGACTCTTCTTAGTAAGGCTTTGAAGCTGCTCCGTCCTAAAGAAGTCTGGCAAGTTGTAAGTCATCCCAGTCTTTATACAGTCTACGTCCTCCAGGGGGTGCTCTTCAGTGATGGACCTGGTCCTGTCCGCCAGCATCAGACCTGGACCATGTTCTCATCTGTGGCATCCATTGGTGAGTTTCATTCCACCCGACACCTGCTCAGTTTGTATCAAATAACTAAATGTGTCACAAATTGGAATGAAATATATAAATGTGTAATTACATATGTCAATTTAATGTGAAAATGATGTATATAATTATTGTAAAACTTTATTTTAGGATATCATTCATTATTTCATGATTTATTGGTTTCTTGGGCGTGTGTCGCAGCACTTTATGATTATAATTTATAACTGCCACTCAGCCAGCGAGCAGGGCTCACTTTGACGGGTCTTTGACAGATAAAATACCTTTTTTTTTAATTTTTAAATGGAATAACTAAATGAATTAAAATAAAAACTTAAATATAGAAACGTTTTTTGTTTTTTTTTTCATTACAATGTACACAATTTAATATAAGTAATTATTTGGTTTTAATTAAATACTTTTACATTCAATTAATTACATAATTAGCACTTATGTATTTAATTCAAATTTTAAGTGAAATAAATATTTTATATTTTACATGATTTAAAATCATTTTAATTTCATGATTTTACATTAATGACATTTATTTCAGTAAGGACATGTTTAAGTCATTATTTAAATATGTATTTTATTCTGTCTCATTTGACACTCCAAGTTTGTGACTAACCTCAAATATGAACATTTCTGTTAATGTTATTGTAATATTTTGTGCTGCTAACTTATATTTGTCAAACGACGCTGCCAGAAGTTGGACAATTAAAGTGGAGAATAAAGTTAGAAGTAGGACAATTAAAGTGTAGAATAACTTTAGTTAGAAGTTGGACAATTAAAGTGTAGAATAACTTTAGTTAGAAATAGGACAATTAAAGTGTAGAATAACTTTAGTTAGAAATAGGACAATTAAAGTGTAGAATAACTTTAGTTAGAAGTTGGACAATTAAAGTGTAGAATAACTTTAGTTAGAAGTAGGACAATTAAAGTGTAGAATAACTTTAGTTAGAAGTTGGACAATTAAAGTGTAGAATAACTTTAGTTAGAAGTAGGACAATTAAAGTGTAGAATAACTTTAGTTAGAAGTTGGACAATTAAAGTGTAGAATAACTTTAGTTAGAAATAGGACAATTAAAGTGTAGAATAAGCTTTTCCTGCGGCAGCCTTCATGATGGAACTGCAGTATCAGACGTTGTCCACACGGTGGCAGCACTTCTCAACGTTTCATCACAGACGCCCAACTGGCTAGTGACGTCAATAAAACCAGTGGGAGCTGTCACAAACGTGATATTTGTGGTGTGACGTCATCAGTGGTCACTTAAGAGGAAGCCGTGCTCGTGAGGTTGTGGCGTGTCAAAAGGGTTTTACACACACTGATGCACGTGCTCCACCATCCTGTCCGTCAAATCTGCACTTCTTGCACTTCCGCCTCTCAAACACAATGTTTGATGATTTTAGACGGCTGGTACATCCACACAACAAAGGTGTTCCCACGCTCACTCTGTGTGCACTTTAATAATCCTAAACAACACAAATATTAGATTGAAGCTAAAAGCGTCACTGTTTGCCACTAGGGGGCTCTAGAAGCACGTGACATTATGTATATAAAGTGAAAGATTAGCAGAGAGCACTGCTAATTTAGCGCTGTGAAAAAGTAACCAAGTACTTCTAAATATAAGTAGTTCTGAGGGCCTGAAACAAGTCCTGTTGTAAAAGTTCCACGTCATTGTTTCCATCTTCCGCATTAGCATCGTGAGCTACAAGCTAACAGTAGCATCAGAATCAGAAGTACTTTAATAATCCCTGAGGGGAAATTAACATTTACAGCACAATCCCATTCAAGAGCAGACAAACATTACAGGGAGACAGAACAGGATCAAACATTACAGGGAGACAGAACAGGATCAAACATTACAGGGAGACAGAACAGGATCAAACATTACAGGGAGACAGAACAGGATCAAACATTACAGGGAGACAGAACAGGATCAAACATTACAGGGAGACAGAACAGGATCAAACATTACAGGGAGACAGAACAGGATCAAACATTACAGGGAGACAGAACAGGATCAAACATTACAGGGAGACAGAACCGCATCAAACATTACAGGGAGACAGAACAGCATCAAACATTACAGGGAGACAGAACAGGATCACTGACTGCTCTGCCAACTTCCGCCGCCCCTTACAAAAAAGGTGAGAAACATGTCAATGCAGGGGGAGAAAAAAATTCAGTCTAAGTCTGGGCCCTTGGAGAGGGGGTCCAGACTGAGGCCAAGGAAGAAGAAAAACCTCATAGCCATAGCACACATAAGCATGTGTGTAAGAGGGAAACATCAAAGGACATTAAAAGAGCATAGCCGATTCAACCAGCCATTTCTACATAGAGACACAAAAAATGAATAAATAAAAAAAACATACACTGTGGTGGCCTCTGCAGTGTTTGTCTGTTGGAGACAGGAGCAGACCCAGCAAAGCAACCAAGAAAGCCGACTCATGGATGAGCGAGGATACGTCCAAGGAGACCGAGGTGTCCGATACCTGCTCTTTCAGCCAAGACACTGTGAAGCTTGTCCAGCCCTGCAGCCCTGTCTCTTCATCCACATCTCCTCCAGTCTCTTCATCCACATCTCCTCCAGTCTCTTCATCCACATCTCCTCTTGTCTCTTCATCCACATCTCCTCCAGTCTCTCCAAACTCTGCAGCCCTGTCTCTTCATCCACATCTCCTCCAGTCTCTTCATCCACATCTCCTCCAGTCTCTTCATCCACATCTCCTCCAGTCTCTTCATCCACATCTCCTCCAGTCTCTTCATCCACATCTCCTCCCGTCTCTTCATCCACATCTCCTCCCGTCTCTTCATCCACATCTCCTCCCGTCTCTTCATCCACATCTCCTCCCGTCTCTTCATCCACATCTCCTCCCGTCTCTTCATCCACATCTCCTCCCGTCTCTTCATCCACATCTCCTCCCGTCTCTTCATCCACATCTCCTCCCGTCTCTTCATCCACATCTCCTCCCGTCTCTTCATCCACATCTCCTCCAGTCTCTTCATCCACATCTCCTCCAGTCTCTTCATCCACATCTCCTCCAGTCTCTTCATCCACATCTCCTCCAGTCTCTTCATCCACATCTCCTCCCGTCTCTTCATCCACATCTCCTCCCGTCTCTTCATCCACATCTCCTCCCGTCTCTTCATCCACATCTCCTCCCGTCTCTTCATCCACATCTCCTCCCGTCTCTTCATCCACATCTCCTCCCGTCTCTTCATCCACATCTCCTCCCGTCTCTTCATCCACATCTCCTCCCGTCTCTTCATCCACATCTCCTCCCGTCTCTTCATCCACATCTCCTCCCGTCTCTTCATCCACATCTCCTCCCGTCTCTTCATCCACATCTCCTCCCGTCTCTTCATCCACATCTCCTCCCGTCTCTTCATCCACATCTCCTCCCGTCTCTTCATCCACATCTCCTCCCGTCTCTTCATCCACATCTCCTCCCGTCTCTTCATCCACATCTCCTCCCGTCTCTTCATCCACATCTCCTCCCGTCTCTTCATCCACATCTCCTCTTGTCTCTTCATCCACATCTCCTCCTGTCTCTTCATCCACATCTCCTCCTGTCTCTTCATCCACATCTCCTCCAGTCTCTTCATCCACATCTCATCCTGTCTCTTCATCCACATCTCCTCCAGTCTCTCCAAACTCTGCAGCCCTGTCTCTTCATCCACATCTCCTCCTGTCTCTTCATCCACATCTCCTCCTGTCTCTTCATCCACATCGCCTCCTGTCTCTTCATCCACATCTCCTCCAGTCTCTCCAAACTCTGCAGCCCTGTCTCTTCATCCACATCTCCTCCTGTCTCTCCAAACTCTGCAGCTCTGTCTCTTCATCCACATCTCCACCAGTCTCTTCATCCACATCTCCTCCAGTCTCTTCATCCACATCTCCTCCAGTCTCTTCATCCACATCTCCTCCAGTCTCTTCATCCACATCTCCTCCTGTCTCTTCATCCACATCTCCTCCTGTCTCTTCATCCACATCTCCTCCTGTCTCTTCATCCACATCTCCTCCTGTCTCTTCATCCACATCGCCTCCTGTCTCTTCATCCACATCTCCTCCAGTCTCTCCAAACTCTGCAGCCCTGTCTCTTCATCCACATCTCCTCCTGTCTCTTCATCCACATCTCCTCCAGTCTCTCCAAACTCTGCAGCTCTGTCTCTTCATCCACATCTCCACCAGTCTCTTCATCCACATCTCCTCCAGTCTCTTCATCCACATCTCCTCCAGTCTCTTCATCCACATCTCCTCCAGTCTCTTCATCCACATCTCCTCCAGTCTCTTCATCCACATCTCCTCCAGTCTCTTCATCCACATCTCCTCCAGTCTCTTCATCCACATCTCCTCCAGTCTCTTCATCCACATCTCCTCCAGTCTCTTCATCCACATCTCCTCCAGTCTCTTCATCCACATCTCCTCCTGTCTCTTCATCCACATCTCCTCCAGTCTCTCCAAACGGACTGTGGTGTGTCAGAGACCCAGCAGCTGGTGTCCATGGCCAAAAGGCTGCCAGGATGCAGATCCAGAAGTCCTGAAAGTGCCACTCCTTGTCACCCAGTCTCAAAAGGCCAAAAAGAAGCACATGAAAAGAAGAGGGAAACATCAGGAACACAAAAGGATGACACAAGAGCACAGAGCTCCTGCCACCAGCAGCCACTATCGTGGTGCCATCTTGGGGGGTAAAAAGTGGCATGTTGTCCAGACAGGAGTTCCACTTCCGGCTGATTTCCTGTGAACAAAGCGAGGACAGGAAGTGACATTCTGCCTGGGCAGCAAAAGTCTGGTCTAAAAATAGACTGGAGCCGGATTGCTCTCGCTGACAGGCGGCGGCCATGACAGGAAGACTCTTTAAAGAAACAGTTTGTTCTCAGGAGGTCATGTGACCTCATCATCAACTTGGGCCCAGCTGGGTGACCTTGAAAGTTACACAACGCCGGACCCTCAATTGACCATGCAAATCATCACCTGCAGGAAGGAACGCTCGCCGCACTTTTGCATGTGACCTGCGTCTGCACGTGTGGCCCCCAGGTGTGTGTGCACCTGGCCACACACACACACACACACACACACACACACACACACACACACACACACACACACACACACACACAAGTATGAGCAGTTGGTGTGTGTGAAGTACCAGACTCTACAACAGGAAGTGAAAGTGAACCTCCAGTTAGCATGTTAGCATTTGTTGTGGGCGTCGTCGCCGTCTCGTCAGTGCGTCTACTTCCTGGGGGGGCGGGGCCATGCCTCAGTCTGGCAGCACACCTGTGTAAAACTCGAGGCCCGGGGTCCAAATCTGGCCCGCCACATGATTTAATGTGGCCCATGAAGGCCTGGAAATAATATGCATTAATGAAAGGCTTAATCTTTTCTCACTAAATATATTTATTTCCTTTTTGACATTAAAAATCATGGACTGCATGCAATTGCATATCTTTTAAAATTCAATATGATATTATCATGTATTCCAAAAATATTTGTTGTTAAAATAAAGATAAATACGGTACTCAAATATCTGCTAGACTTAAAAATGATCAATCGAGTTGTAGACTGTAAAAATGACAATAGATTTACACTTAAATTCCACCGATTGAGTTTTTTTTTTTTACTGTAAAATCAACTTTGGTACTGTTTTTTTTCCATATATATATATATATATATATATATATATATATATATATATATATATATATATATATATATATATATACATATATATATACATATATACACACATCACAATACACATTGTTAAAAGCGTCCCTCTGAGGGCAAGCATAACTGCGATGAAAAGGTGTTTGACAGCCCTGAGCTAGCAGATAGCATCAAAACTCCCCAGGATGAGCACACTTTAGTTTGGAAACACCTGCACTCAGTTAGGCCCCGCCTCTTTTTCATGTGGGACCGGGGGGGTCTTTTGTTTAGTCACCTGGCAGTTTAAGGTTTAAGGTTTGTAGCACTCAGATAACATTTGCTGGCGAGAGATAATCAAATAATCTTTTTTTGGCCCCGAGAGAGAATTTTAAATGTATTTTTCATACTTCTGAATGTAAAGTCTTACTACACACTAAACAATGCTGCCTTATTTTGATAACCCAGTTCATGAGTTGCGAGTGTTGGGTTACCATTTTCTAGTTATTTCTATGAAGAGCAATCCATTTTTTGGGTTATAAGTGTTATCATTTTAACTCCATTTCTGGCTTTTCAAAACTATGAACCATTTTTGGGTGTTTTTCAATGAGTAACACATTTTTGGGTAAAAGGCTTTTTTTTTTTAAATTAAAAGGATATTTTTTTCTTGAAGGGAATGTGATTAAGGATGAATCTCATTAAGATGATCACACATCTTATGAACATGAACATATTTGAGCATGCTGTATAAAACTACTATGATCATACACGGCAATTCTTGTAAAAAAAAAAAAAATGTCACTCATATCTTGCTTTTGAGTATATTTTAATGGAATACAAATACTTCTGATCAATAGTTGTGAAGGAGTAGGACAAACCAGCAGTAAAATGTATCATTTTTAACCAACTATTGGGTCAAAGAGCGCTAAATTGCGCAACCCAATAGTTGGGTTTGGAATAACCCAACATTGTAGTGAGCAGAACTCAGCTTTTGTGTTCAATCAATAGTTGGGTTATGAATAGAGATAAATGCTTTAAAATGTAATATCGGAAATTATCAATATCAGTTGTTTTTGTTTTTTTTTAATAAATCAACATAAAAAACACAAGATACACTTACAATTAGTGCACCTACCCAAAAAACCTCCCTCCCCCATTTACACTCATTGTTGTTTCTTTCTGTTATTAATATTGTGGTTCCTACATTATATATCAATATATATCAATACAGTCTGCAAGGGATACAGTCCGTAAGCACACATGATTGTGCTCCACTAATAGTACTAACCTTTAACACTTCATTTGACTCATTTTCATTCATTACTAGTTTCTATGGAACTGTTTTTATATTGTTTTACTTTCTTTTTTATTCAAGAACATTTTTTTAATCTATTTCTTATTTTATTTTATTAATTTAAAAAAAAAAAAGGACCTTATCTTCACCATACCTGGTTGTCCAAATTAGGCATAATAATGTGTTAATTCCACCACTGTATGCATCGGTATCGGTTGATATCAGTATTGGTAATTAATGAGTTGGACGATATCGACAAAAAGCCATTATCGGACATCCTTAGTTATGAATCAACCAACATTGAGTTAGCATAACTCAACTTTTGGGTTAAATAATTCAACCCAATAGTTTGGTTGGGAATAACCCAACATTAAGTTATCATAACTCAACTTTTTGGTTAAATAATTGAATGCATAAGTTGGGTTGAAAAAAATGAACCCAAAATGTTGACTCAAAGAAGGAGTTTGTCCTCTTCTGAACCAGCCGTTGGGTTCACATTGAGTTACTTTTTAGTGTGTAGTCGACTTCCTGTTCGACATCGCCATCACTTTCTATGCTCACAAGCCCGTTACTATGGCAACCTCGGTGTGATTAAAAATTTTTTTTTTAAATTGGCGCCGTCAACGCTTTCCAAGTTGTTGTGAGTGTTTGAGGAGGAGTCACGTGATGGAGGGCTCCTCCTCGGATCACTCTGGTGTGCAGGCTCTATTTTAGGAGCGCTCGTCCACGTCGAGTCACTTCACAGGCCAGCGTTTCCTGTGTGGAGGAAGCGGAAGGGAGTGGGCGAGTGGGGGGGGGGGGGGAGGATGAATGCTTCCTGTTTCTTCTTCTTCTCCTCACATCATCCCGTCTTCAGCCACATGAATCCCACTACGTAAGACTCGGGCCCACTGACGTCCGTGCAGCAGTGAACTCTGACCTTTTGTGTTTGCGCTGGTTGACCTTTAACCTCCGCTCCTGCAAGTTCAACAGGAAGTTTCTCATGCGCTCTCTCAAGCACATTTCATTTATTCTGACTCCAAATGCATTTATAGTTTAAAAAAAAAGAGCTTTTTGAAAACACATTTGTAGGCCATAAGTCAGCAGCCAAGAGGAGCTTTTGTGACCTGAACCCTGTTTTTGATGATCATTTTATACCAAATAATAGATTGCCAGAATGAGTTTGAGTGGGGAATCATGTTGAAGGGTTTCAGGCTGGAATTATTACAGTGGAAGCTCAACTTAACTGCTTCTTGACCAGGGTTGCTGAATGGAAAGAAACAAAGTGAAAATGAATAACGGTCCGTATTTTAGTGAAGGTTTGTGCACTTTGAACACAATATAACGTAGTCAAACAAAGAGTGGTTTTCACTGAGGGCCACATGGCAGTGATGTTTGGCTTCTAGCTGTCAATGCTATTATTACACCATGTTTTAATGCATTGTATTAGTAGATTTAAAAAAAACTAAAATGTTAAAAAGATGGTAAGTTGCAATAATTTCACCTCAAAATGTTGTGTATATCACTGTAAATAGAAAAACAGTACTGCTGTTTTTATGGTTAAAAAAAAGGCAGCTCAGTTGCCAGAATTTAACTTCAAAATTTACATTAGTTTTTTTTACTGTAAATAAAAAAAATGCAATTTTACAGTAAAATTTTGGCACCTGAGCTGCCAGGTTTTTTTTTTGCCGCAAATCAACAAGTGTATATTTTTGAGTATTATTGTAAAAAAGTACAGTTTTTTTCATTTAGAGAAAAATGCTGTAAAAACCTCAATAAATTTCACAATTTGACCATAAAATCTTTTGCTACTTTTACATTGCACACTTTGATGGATAACCTGCTTTGAAATCATTATTAGTATTTATTTCTATTCAAGAAATGGTTTGAATGTTTGATAATAAATATTTTTGCAAAATTAGCATACTTGCCAACCTTGAGACCTCCGATTTTGGGAGGTGGGGTGGGGGGTCAAGTGTGGGGCGGGGCGTGGTTAAGAGGAGAGGAGTATATTGACAGCTAGAATTCACCATTCTACATCCTGAAAATATGCAAACAAAACTGTGTTTAGATAATTGATACTTCAAACTTGCATAAATAAATTGTAAGGAATTTAACATAACTTGGCTTCTGAGAGCTTCAAAATGTAATGAATAAAATGCTAAAGTTGTTGATAAACAAGCAATTATTTTAATAATTAAATATGGTCATTTTAAATGAATTATTATGATCTTTTAAAATTAATTATTTCGAATATGTTTATTTTAGGGGCTTGACGGTGGCAGAGGTGTTAGTGCGTCTGCCTCACAATACGAAGGTCCTGAGTAGTCTTGGGTTCAATCCCGGGCTCGGGATCTTTCTGTGTGGAGTTTGCATGTTCTCCCCGTGACTGCGTGGGTTCCCTCCGGGTACTCCGGCTTCCTCCCACCTCCAAAGACATGCACCTGGGGATAAGTTGATTGGCAACACTAAATGGTCCCTAGTGTGTGAATGTTGTCTGTCTATCTGTGTTGGCCCTGCAATGAGGTGGCGACTTGTCCAGGGTGTACCCCGCCTTCCGCCCGATTGTAGCTGAGATAGGCTCCAGCGCCCCCCGCGACCCCAAAGGGAATAAGCGGTAGAAAATGGATGGATGGATGTTTATTTTAATGTATAATTCTATGGCTGGATCTTATGAGGAGTCAGAAAAAATACAAATAAAAATACAATTAATTTGGATGTTTTTAGCAAAATATAGTAAAAATGTATTTATTTATTTTTTTTATTTTTTAATTAATAGATATATTTATTTTTAGGTAAGATAAACGTAATAATACAATTTATCTCTAGTCTGGATGATTTAGTTCTTGTCACCCTGTTGTCCTCACTCAGGTCCGCATGGAGCTGGAGGGGGCGTGGCCTCCAGCTCCGGCTGGAAATCGGGAGATTTTCGGGAGAATGTTTATCCCGGGAGGTTTTCGGGAAAGGCGCTGAATTTCGAGAGTCTCCCGGAAAATTCGGGAGGGTTGGCAAGTATGAAAATTAGACAATATTTAAGTTAACATCATTTGCGATTACATGGAGTACATTTTTTTTTTCTCTCAAAATAGAAAGAAAGAATACATTTAGTACGAAAAGTGACAGTACTTTATTGATACATGTTATTTCCAGGCTTTCCAGGGCCAAATAAAATGAAGTGGCGGGCCACATCTGGCCGGCGGGCCACATCTGGCCCCCGGGCCCATGTGCAATATACAGTGGTATATAGTAGCACATCTGCAATATACATGTGCAGTGGTATATAGTAGCACATCTGCAATATACATGTGCAGTGGTATATAGTAGCACATCTGCAATATACATGTGCAGTGGTATATAGTAGCACATCTGCAATATACAATATACATGTACAGTGGTATATAGTAGCAGACAAACAAAACAGAGGTAATGGATCAACTTTCTCTTTATTAACAAGCCAAAACAACGACAATCTGAACTGTCCTGCAGGAAGAAAAAAATGGGTTTTCAAGTAAATTCTTGTTTGTAACAATTCTTAATTGATTTGGGGAAAAAATAAAATATATATATATATATAACATTTTTATTTTTGTATATATATTTTTTTAATTAAATTTCTGCTGTCCAGCCACTCAGACACATCATATAGTAGATGTAGATGATCTATATCTGTTGTACACATTTACTTTAGAAAAGACTTACTTCTCTTGTTGCCTTATTTGTATTTGACTTTATTAAATGTTTTGGAAGCATTTTATTCAACAAAAGCAGTTTTCTTTTAAGTGTATCAGAGCTATCCATCAGGAATGTAGTTAATCATAGAACGAGCACCCAATGTTATTAAAAAGTATAGATTTTAAATCAATTCTGTATCGAATCAAGTGGAATATTGTGGTGCCCAAAGATTGCCAGCCCTACAGTCTGATATGTGCTGCTCTGCCAACAAGCAGATGTCCCTTTGGTGCCCTCACAATTGATCAGAAATTTCAAACAGGGTTTAAAAAAATAGAATCCACTCACACAGTAAAATCAGCAAAGGGGAGAAAGGCAGCAGGTTGGAGTGAAACCCTTTTTCTTAGCCGAAAAATGGCCAATAATAAACGGAGCGAAGTTTGGTGCCATGCCACGCCCACATCTTATGGCGTAGGAAAACTTTGTTGGCAATTCATCATCTCCTATAAGTGTATGGAGACTTTTGGAAGACCTCAAAAGGTCTTGAAGAAAAAGCATCAGTTTCAACATGGCCCTTGGACCAAGCGTTAACACACAGACATATTTGGCACGGGCCAAAAGATGAGATCCTGAATGGAAGTTTATTGCTTGTGTCCTCCTTGTTACCATGACAACATGTTGGTTGACTGCGTGTAAAGAGCTAACCACTTTTTTATTGATTCCCTTTTTTATCTGTTAACAGCCAAGAGTGAACCATCCGGAACCAGAACTTGTTGACTCGCGACAGGAAGTCCAGTGAGCTCCAACGGCGACTAAAACAACCTTCCTCGTCGTCATGGTCACAAAGGTCTCGGACCGCCCACCTGGTTCCCGTCTAGGAACCCGGGAGCCAGACTGCCGAGTCTGACCCGGTCCAGCTTGCTGCTTCCCTTCCAAAGACCCCGAGGTCAACACTGCACACTTTTACAAGCGGGGCGGACTTCATCGGTCCGGCAGGTGGACCATCGGAACCCACTGGTCCCAGCGCCGGCTGTCCCTGCAGAACCTTTGGAGCTTCCCAAGCGCCGAGCTCTTCCAGGACCAGGTCTGCGGGTTCTGGTGGGCCATCAAGGACACATGAGTTCATAACACACACACTCACTCACACACACACACACACACACACACACACACACACACACACACTCACCGTGACCAGAACACAGTGCGGGTCCAGCGGCTCCCCCGCGGCCTTGGCTCCTCCCACCAGCTCGGCCAGACGCCGGGTGTTGGCGACGTGCACGATGTCGATGTGGTTGTCGCAGCAGAAGGCGCGGATGAGCGTGAAGTGGATCTGCAGGGCCACGTCCTGCTGGTCGCCGTCGTCAGAAGCCAGCACGCACAGAACCACGTTGTCGGAATCTCTGCGGACCAAAAGGGGAGTGTTCAGCGGACAGGACCCGGGGGGGGGGGGGGGTCATCTTGGACTTACGCATGGAGAGACTTGGCGGCCTCGTAGACGCCGACAGTGATGCAACCTTGAGGTAAGGCATCACTCAGAACCTCCTCCAAGGCTTGAGCCACAGACTCCATCCTGACCAACACAAGAATCCAATTGATCTTCTTGGCCATCTTTGATGATGTAACACTTTTAACCTAATTACAACCACTGCTAGAACAAATGAGCTAATTAGCACCAGTGCACTTAGCAAGGTAAGCTACACAAACAAATTAGACAACAAAATGACATCACAAACACTAAAATACTGTTTTAAAACATGCCATAAAAGTTATGTGAATACAAAAGTTTGACCTTTCAGACGCGTGTTCTCCACTATTCTCCTCAAGCGTCATGGTTTTGTTGTTGCAGAGTTCTGATGGTTCTGTTGGATCCACAATGAAGTCTTCAGAGCCTCAGACCCGCCCTCATTTGCATAACCCCGCCCACTGGCCACATGGCCTCGCCCTCTTTGTGGCCGTCTTTGCGCGAACAGCGACACCCCGTGGCCGAAACGACACACTGCGGTTATATTAGTTTAAGAACTTTATAAAATAAAATACTTTACGGATACAATTTAATTATTTTTAATTACGTTTTAACCCGCACAACAAACGTTTGTGTGTCTCCCCCCGGTGGTGCAAACACTTGCTGACTTGAGACCAGCCGGCTCGCGCACTACGCGCGTGACTGATGTGGGATAAATCTGACCCCAGATCAGGGCGGCGTATTTCCCGCCAACGTGGCACACAAAGATGATGACGTTGCGTGGAAGGACGTGTTTTGGGGCTTTGTTCACCCGCGCGGCTGTCTCGCTCAACCCGGAAGTTGTCCAAACAGCAGACAATTAAGATGTTGACACGCTTTGATGCCGTGCGTGTTGACCTTTGACCTGCTGTTATCACGTGTTTCCTGCTATGTGGAAGCCTTGGATGAACTTTGACTCCTTGTGCGTCGCTGAGAGCTAAGAAGAACAACAACAAATCGTCTCAAGATGCTATTTTCTTCTTTTTTCCCCTTCTTTGTAGTTTGGTGTTTCTCCAGCGGGCGGCGCCGCGACTGTTAAAGTGACTTTATAACACTTGTTGCCTAGCAACCTCAGCTGTGTACTGAGCATGGAGCGGAGACGTCACCGCGTCAGGCACGAGCAGGGTCCTCCAGGGCCCGAGCACCATTACTGGACTCAGAACTACAGCGGTCCTGTCCAGAACCTTGAGACTCGCCTGGATCAGCAGCAACCCCCCAGCAGGTGTGCAGCTGGCAAAGAAGGCAAGTGTGCTTGTACGTAACAAAGATGGCTGCCGTGTTTCTCCAGGCGAGGATACGACCACCAGGCGTACGCTCCGTGGGACTACGGCGCCACCTACGCATACCATGACCACTACAACGCAGGTAAGATGGCCGCCCTGCCTTTTTGAGACTGCTAACCCTAACCCTCATCACGTGTTCCTGTGACCGCCAAGACCACCACGCCTCCTGGTGGCCTCAGCCCCATCATGGCAGGACATCAAACTCCTACAGGTGAGGCCAGAACTAGCACACATTCATTGGTTATTTCAAATGCTCACCTTGTCACGTGACTTCTTCAAAGTCATTCCAAAAGGGCGTCATGTGACCTCAGAGACCAAGCGGAGCGTGCGTCCAAAGACTCCTTACAAGCTTCCACAGCTTCAGGATTCTGGTGCAGCAGCAACGAGCTGGGTCAGTACAGCAACGAGCTGGGTCAGTACAGCAACGATCCGGGTCAGTACAGCAACGATCCGGGTCAGTACAGCAACGAGCTGGGTCAGTACAGCAACGATCCGGGTCAGTACAGCAACGATCCGGGTCAGTACAGCAACGAGCTGGGTCAGTACAGCAACGATCCGGGTCAGTACATCAACGGGGGCCAACAAGTGGACTCAGGCAAGTGGCTCGGGCAAACGTGTTCTCCACGCGGCGACCATCTTGACTGGAAGTCTTCCTCCCACACAGGTCCCAGTCGCTCGGCGGCTCCTCTCAAGTTCTCCAGCCCTCACGCCGTGGCCAGCTTTGGACCCGCAGGTCAGCTGGTGCGGGTGACGCCCGGGCGCTGGGCACAAGACCACCTGAGCCACGTGGAGATTCACAGTCTGGAGGTAAGGTGATGTGTTACTATGGCTTTTTTTTGTGTCAAATCTGATCTTTTTAGTGGCCGTTCACATTGTGGGCTTTTACTGATGTGAATGCAAAGTGACCTGCACACACTGCAGTGTTTACAGTTGATCACTTTTACTGATGTGAATGCAAAGTGACCTGCACACACTGCAGTGTTTACAGTTGATCACTTTTACTGATGTGAATGCAAAGTGACCTGCACGCACTGCAGTGTTTACAGAAGCAAACATGGCTTCAATTGCAGGTGATTTCCATCTTCAATCAGTGTGGAAAGTACGGCCAACGTCTTCAATTTGGCCCACGAGACCTCATGAGTCAAAAGAGGATTGCGGTCACAGGGAGATTTAAAAAAGGCAATCTACTTTGTCATCATTATGTGGAGAGCATAAATCATTCAGACTTGAATTGAATGCAGTTTTTACTTATATGACCCGATGCAAACAACCTTCCTCAGTCATGGTGCAAAAAATAATAAAAAATAAAATCAACACAAAATGCCAACAGACATGGTCACACATAACACACAATACAACACAATGTGTGGAAATTATGAAAAATGTAAATTTTTATGCACTATAATTTTTTTTAGTAAGAATTACACAGATTTTTAGTAAGAATTACACAGATTTTTAGTAAGAATTACACAGATTTAAATCCATTAGAAAGCATGATGGAAAAATGCAAAACAATATTTCTACATTTTAGCTGCTTGATATTTCTGATTGATTACAAAACTTTAAGAAAGTTGTTACGGAACACATTTTCACATACTCTTACTAATATTAAATGATATTCAACTATATTAATGTTATTATCTCACACACCACACACACACACACACACACACACACACATATATATATATATACATATATATATATATATGTATGTGTGTATGTATGTATATATACGTGTATGTGTGTATGTATATATATGTGTATGTATATGTATATATATATTTGTATATGTATGTATGTATATATGTGTATGTGTGTATATATATATATATATATATATATATATATATATATATATATATATATATATATATATATACACAGTCAAGAAAATAAGTATTTGAACACCCTGCTATTTTGCAAGTTCTCCCACTTAGAAATCATGAAGGGGTCTGAAATGTTGATGGTAGGTGCATGTCCACTGTATGAGAGATAATCTAAAAAGAAAAATCCGTAAATCACAATCTATGATTTTTTAACAATTTATTTGTGTGATACAGCTGAAAATAAGTATTTGAACACCAACATTAATATTTGGTAGAGTAGCTTTTGTTTGCAATTACAGAGGTCAAACGTTTCCTGTAGTTCTTCACCAGGTTTGCACAGACTACAGGAGGGATTTTGGCCTACTCCTCCACACAGATCTTCTCTAGATCCGTCAGGTTTCTGGGCAGTCGCTGAGTAACACAGACTTTCAGCTCCCTCCAAAGATTTTCAATTGGATTTAGGTCTGGAGACTGGCTAGGCCACTCCAGAACCTTGATATGGTTCTTACGAAGCCACTTCTTGGTTTTCCTGGCTGTGTGCTTTGGGTCATTGTCATGTTGGAAGATCCATCTTCAATGATCTGACTGAGGGAAGGAGGTTTTTGGCCAAAATCTCACAATACATGGCTGCAGTCATCCTCTCCTTAATACAGTACAGTCGTCCTGTCCCATGAGCAGAAAAACACCCCCAAAGCATGATGCTACCACCCCCATGCTTCACAGTAGGGATGGTGTTCTTGGGATGGCATGCATCATTCTTCTTCCTCCAAACATGCATCGTGGAATTATGACCAAAAAGGTCAGTTTTGGTCTAATCTGTCCACAAAACTTTCTCCCATGACTCCTCTGGGTCATCCAAATGGTCATTGGCAAACTTAAGACGGGCCTTAACATGTGCTGGTTTAAGCAGGGGAACCTTCCGTGCCATGCATGATTTCAAAGCATGACGTCTTAGTGTATTACCAACAGTGACCATGGAAACAGTGGTCCCAGCTCTTTTCAGGTCATTGACCAAGTCCTGCCGTGTAGTCCTGGGCTGATTCCTCACCTTTCTTAGCATCATTGAGACCCCACGAGGCGATATCTTGCACGGTGCTCCACTCCCATTGAGATTGACCGTCATGTTTAGCTTCTTCCATTTTCTAATGATTGCTCCAACAGTGGGCCTTTTTTCACCAAGCTGCTTGGCAATTTCTCCGTAGCCCTTTCCATCCTTGTGGAGTTGTACAATTTTGTCTCTGGTGTCTTTGGACAGCTCTTTGGTCTTAGCCATGCTGAATGTTTGGGTCTTACTGATTGTATGGGGTGGACAGGTGTCTTTATGCAGCTAACGACCTCACACAGGTGCATCTGATTCAGGACTATACAGTGGAGTGGAGGAGGACTTTTAAAGGCGGACTAACAGGTCTTTGAGGGTCAGAATTCTAGCTGATAGACAGGTGTTCAAATACTTATTTTCAGTTGTATCACACAAATAAATTGTTAAAAAATCATAGATTGTGATTTCTGAATTTTTCTTTTTAGGTTATCTCTCATACAGTGGACATGCACCTACCGTGAACATTTCAGACCCCTCCATGATTTCTAAGTGGGAGAACTTGAAAAATAGCAGGGTGTTCAAATACTTATTTTCTTGACTGTATATATGTATGTATGTATGTATGTATGTATGTATGTATGTATGTATGTATGTGTGTGTGTGTGTGTGTGTGTGTGTATATGGTTGTATGTATGTATGTATATATGTATGTATGTACTGTATATATATATATATATATATATATATATATATATATATATATATATACACACATGTAAGTATGTATGTATATGTATGTGTGTATATATATATATATATATGTAAATATATATGTGTGTGTGTGTATATATATATATATATATATATGTATGTAAATATATACATATATATGTGTGTGTATATATATATATTTATATGTATGTAAATATATACATATATATGTGTGTATATACAGTATGTATATATGTATGTGTGTATATATATATGTATGTATGTATGTATATATATGTATATATATGTTATATATATGTATATATATATATATATATATATATGTATATATATATATTTGTATATATATCTATATATCTATATATGTATGTATATATATGTATATATATGTATATATATATATATATATATGTATATATATATATATATATATATATATATATACACACTGATTTCACTTTCTCATTGCAACACCTTCAAATTTGTTACTGAAAACCACAACTAAAATGCACGTTACAATGGGGCAGCTGGTGCATAGTTAGTGCAATACTTACACTATTACTACTTTGTAGGGCGCAACACGAGACAGCAAGGACTGAAATGACCAACACAGCATGAACAATACGCTAGTGCCATCCAACGTCTTGGACTTGCGAGCTAGTGTCACATGTGATAATGACTCAGGATACAACAACGAGACATCATCGTCCCTTTTTCAAATGATTTTATTATCCAAAGCAATTATTCATCAACACAGACAAATACCAAAAATTGGTACCGGTAGAATATCAGCTCAGAGTCAACGGGAGCCATCCCTAATTAGATCTTATTCTATGTTGATTTATTTGTGTTTGCTAGGTCATCCTCAGGGAGAGCCAGGAACAGCAGGAGATGAGGAACTTTCCCTAATTAGATCTTATTCTATGTTGATTTATTTGTGTTTGCTAGGTCATCCTCAGGGAGAGCCAGGAACAGCAGGAGATGAGGAACTTTCCCTAATTAGATCTTATTCTATGTTGATTTATTTGTGTTTGCTAGGTCATCCTCAGGGAGAGCCAGGAACAGCAGGAGATGAGGAACTTTCCAGGACCTTTGACTCGGTACTGACCGCCTGGCAAAGCTGATGTCGCCCATCAGGTTCCATAATCCAATTAAGGCTTTTATTTTTAGGGAGGGCTTGCACAAAGTGGACGCCATTGACTTTGCCCGCCAGAGGGCGCTCGCCTGCAGCAAAGATGACGACGTGCAGGACAGGAGCTCTGCCGCCCTCTTGTGGAACATCCTGGTATTGTTGTGCAGGCAGAACGGCGTAAGGGACTTGACTCCGACGTCCAAAAAAGAAGTGAAATTCCCTCAAGACGCTCTCTTTTTCCAGCAAATAGTCGGCTCCGATGTGGCGGAGCTGCTGATGGCGGGATCGCGCTCGGACGGAAGCGTCGCGCCCGCCGATGTGGCGCTTATCGACTTCAGCGAGGACAATGTCGCCCAGGCGCCCCCGAGCCTGGGAGACGACCTCCTGACGGGCAGCTGGAGTGCGGCCATGTCTAAGAAAAGTCTGCACGGCTACACTCAGCTGCTATTGGCCGGGAGGAAGAAGGTCCCGCCCCGCCCTCGTTGTCATGTGACCTTAAATGATGACATGACTTCTGCTGTGTGCTTCACAGGAGGCTCTCGACTCGGCTATGGGCGGCGGCCTGTGGGGACACGCCCTCTTTCTAGCCAGCAAAATGGACGCGAGGTCCTACACCACCGTGCTGGACAGGTGAGCGGCGTTTACCAATCCCGTTACCCACGGCAACGAGAGGCTGGGAAGTGTCACGTGACCAGGTGTTGTACGGCAGGTTCACCGGGCAGGTGAGCGCCGGCGACCCGCTCCAGACCCTCTTCCAGCTGCTGTCAGGCAGAATCCCAGCCGTCGCCACGGTAACACGCGCGTACACAACCCCGCCAAGACGTGATCTAGTGTCTCCATGTCGCCATCGTGTCGTCACGCAGTGCTTTGGCGGTCTCAACCGGGCCAACTGGCGCCCTCACCTGGCCGTGATGCTGTCCAACGAGACAGGAGACCCCACCCTCCGGCGGCGAGCCGTGGTCGCCATGGGAGACACGCTAGGTAAGATCGCGACCGGCGGCTGTTGTCCTTCCGGAGACTGACTCTCGTCCACGCGCAGCCTCCCGAGGCCTGCTGCACGCCGCCCACGTCTGCTACCTGACGAGCGGCGTTCCTTTCGGCGCCTTCGGCGAGACGACGGCCAGGATGGTCCTGCTGGGCCGTAGCCACAAGTGAGCCGCGACGCCAACGGGAAGGCTTGACCTGTTTGTGCGCTCACTTCCTGTTTGTCTCCTTCAGGGACACCTTTCGGCGCTTCGCCTCCGACGCCGCCATCCGTCGCACCGAAATATACGAGTACTGCCGGACACTCGGCGCCAAACACTTTTCCATCCCGTCCTTCCAGGTAGGAGACTGTGAGAGTTTTCTCCAAGATGTTTTCTCCAAGACGTTTCATTGAAGAACCGTGTCTCAAAACCAACTTATTGTCCAGGTCTTCAAGTTTCTGTACGCAACTCGTCTTCTGGATTGTGGACTGGCTTGTCTGGCGTTCCACTACTGTGAGGTTGTGGGCCGGAGCCTCCTCACGCAGCCAGGAGGCTTCCATGTTCTGACGGAGGAGCTCATCAAGGTGCTCTTCGCATGTTTTCACTTTCAATAAGTGCTCTTTGACGTGAACAAAAGAAAGAATCTGAAAGCTTCTCCTCTTCCTCCTCCACAGCTGGCCGAGCGCCTCACACACATAGAAGGTCCAATCAGTGCGGAGCCAAGATGGCTGACAGAACTACGGTCCAGACTCCATCGTTTACTGGCGAGTTCAGTTTTATTTGATGACTTTCTTTATTACAATGCATGAAACTACCTTTTCCCATTGAAAAGACATTATAGTTACATGTCAGCTTTGTCCAGGGTAACATCACTAATAATGATCATTTCAATGGAAAATAGTTCATATTTTATAACAAATAAAATAAAAAACATATATACAAGTGAAACTCAAAAATAGGAGGTCTTTGTTCAGGGTAATATGCATTTATTTGATCATTAAATCATTCATAAATACATGATGAATCTTATTATTTCATTTGAAATATAACACTATTTTTCATTTAATTATAATGATTTAAAATGTATTTATTATTCTATCACATACGTAAAAAATAAAATAAAAATCATATATACAGGTGAAAGTGAAAAAATGACAATATCGTGCGAAGGTTTGTTTAAAGCAGCGATTACAAAGTCAAATATGACAAACTCCTAACATGAAACTGGAGATATTTCAAGCCTTCTTTTTCACATCATTTTGACTATTATGGCTTATGAAAGTCTCAAGTTTGAACATTTCAGGACATTTTCAGTTTTTAAAAACTGCAAACCATGATGATCAAAATTCTAACAAATAAAAGCCTGACATATTTGACTTTGTTTTTGGGTTGTCCCGATACCAGTATTTTGGTATCGCTACCAAAATGTTTTTCGATACTTTTTTAAATAAAGAGGACCACAAAAAATGTCATTATTGTCTTTATTGTAACAAAACATGTTAGTGTACATGAAACATATGTTTATTATTGTCATTTAGTCCTTCAATAAAATAGTGACAACTTGTCTTTTAGTAGTAAGTAAACAAACAAAGACTCCTAATTAGTCGTATGCAGTAACATATTGTGTCATTTATACACCTATTATTTTATACACATTATTAAGGACAAACTGTATAAATGGATTATTAATCTACTTGTTCATTTACTGTTAATATCTGCTTATTTTCTCTTTTAACATGTTCTATCTACACTTCTGTTCAAATGTAATAATCACTTATTCTTCTCTTCTTTCATACTTGACATTAGTTTTGGATGATACCACACATTTAGGTATGGATGTGATACCAAGTAGTTACAGGATCATACATTGGTCATAATTATAAATAACTGACTTTATAAACATAATATACATTTAAAAAAAAACAAAAAAAGATTTTGTGATGCTAAACAAATATTGCTGTAATCATAGTAGTATCGACTAAATACACTCGTGTACTTGGTATCATTACAGTAGATGTCAGGTGTAGATCCACCCATGGCATTTGTTTACATTGTGACGGCACCGTAGGAGGATACAATAGTTCACCACCGTCACAATGTAAACAAATGCCTTGGGTGGATCTACACCTGACATCCACTGTAATGATACCAAGTACAAGAGCGTATCTAGTCCATACTACTATGATTACATCAATATTTTTTAGCATCACAACATCTTCTTTCTTTTTTTTTTTCATTTACATTATGTTTATAAAGTCAGTAAATATGTCCCTGGACACATGAGGACTTTGAATATGACCAATGTATGATCCTGTAACTACTTGGTATCACATCCATACCTAAATGTGTGGTATCATCCAAAACTAATGTCAAGTATCAAAAAAGAGAAGAATAAGTGATTATTACATTTGAACAGAAGTGTAGATAGAACATGTTAAAAGAGAAAATAAGCAGATATTAACAGTAAATGAACAAGTAGATTAATAATCCATTTTTACAGTTTGTCCCTCATAATGTGTACAAAATAATAGGTGTATAAATGACACAATATGTTACTGCATACGACTAATTAGGAGTCTTTGTTTGTTTACTTACTACTAAAAGACAAGTTGTCTAGTATGTTCAACATCTTATATAAAGACTAAATTGCAATAAAAAACATATTTTTAATGTACCCTAAGATTTTTTGTGGTGCCCTTTTATTTAGAAAAGTTTCGAAATACATTTTGGTACCGGTATCGAGACAACCCTAGTAGATGAGAGACGAAAGATTATCATCACACTTCAACATCTCTTACATGTGAATGCTTCCTCATTGCTAGGTCAGCATTGTGAAGGACAATCTGTTCTCTCAAATGAAGTTGAATTGAATATATCAAAAGTATAAGAAGTAGTGTGGCTAAATGTTAATGTACTGCATTACCCAGAATGCATTGCGCCCTAGACAGGAGATGCTTGGTCTACACAAGACAGCAAACATTAGACAGGAGACAAGTTGGATGGGCCAAAATGGTTACATTTGCATGAATTGGTGCGATGACGACATGGTCATGTGTTGTGGGTCCAGAAGGAAGGTTCTGACAGGACTGAGGTCCAACATCCTCAAGCTGAAGAACACGTCAGCAAGTTCTCAGGTAGCACTTCACCTCTGGGCCACTAGGGGGCATTGTTGCTGCTTTCTTAAACAATGAGGACTTCTTCCCAACAGAACCTGACACCAGTGCAGGAGCAGAACCTCCTCACGGCAGCAGAACCACGGGGGGACACGCTTTGGGACTAAAGTCGTCCTGGAATGTCGAAGGAGCTCAGGGATGGTAAAAAACAAAGGTGTAGAATTCCTTTAGCGCCAACAAAGACATAACTTGTATTTTCTCTGCAGGACTCAAACTCCTCACACCTGCCCTGCATCCTGGGACCCACAGAACACACTTGGTGCTGCATCCTGGGACCCAGGTGTGGACCGCATCACCTACCCTGCATCCTGGGACCCACAGAACACACTTGGTGCTGGTGTCACCTGCCCTGCATCCTGGGACCCAGGTGTGGACCGCATCACCTGCCCTGCATCCTGGGACCCACAGAACACACTTGGTGCTGGTGTCACCTGCCCTGCATCCTGGGACCCACAGAACACACTTGGTGCTGGTGTGGACCGCATCTCGCCGTCCTTATCTGGGCCGTCCTTATCAGCACAGTGTGAGTATCATGTCATGTTTATTATGGGATGTTTATGCAGCGAAATCACTGCCAAAAACTCCACAAACACGGAAAAATGTTTTGACTCACACACAATAATACGCAAGTAAAAACAGCAATTTTCCTAAACAAAACAAAAAAAGTAAAAAAAATCTATTTTCTGTAAGCAAAAATACAAACCCCGTTTCCATATGAGTTGGGAAATTGTGCTAGATGTAAATATAAATGGAATACAATGATTTGCGAATCCTTTTCAAGCCATATTCAGTTGAATATGCTACAAAGACAACATATTTGATGTTCAAACTCATAAACATTTTTTTTGTGCAAATAATCATTAACTTTAGAATTTGATGGCAGCAACACGTGACAAAAAAGCTGGCACAAGTGGCAAAAAAGAATGAGAAAGTTGAGGAATGCTCATCAAAGACTTATTTGGAACATCCCACAGGTGAACAGGCAAATTGGGAACAGGTGGGTGCCATGATTGGGTATAAAAGTAGATTCTATGAAATGCTCAGTCATTCACAAACAAGGATGGGGCGAGGGTCACCACTTTGTCAACAAATGCCTGAGCAAATTGTTGAACAGTTTAAGAAAAACCTTTCTCAACCAACTATTGCAAGGAATTTAGGGATTTCACCATCTACGCTCCGTAATATCATCAAAGGGTTCAGAGAATGTGGAGAAATCACTGCACGTAAGCAGCTAAGCCCGTGACCTTCCATCCCTCAGGCTGTACTGCATCAACAAGCCACATCAGTGTGTAAAGGATATCACCACATGGGCTCAGGAACACTTTAGAAACCCACTGTCAGTAACTACAGTTGGTCGCTACATCTGTAAGTGCAAGTTAAAACTCTCCTATGCAAGGCGAAAACCGTTGATCAACAACACCCAGAAACGCCGGCGGCTTCGCTGGGCCTGAGCTCATCTAAGATGGACTGATACAAAGTGGAAAAGTGTTCTGTGGTCTGACGAGTCCACATTTCAAATTGTTTTTGGAAACTGTGGACGTCGTGTCCTCCGGACCAAAGAGGAAAAGAACCATCCGGATTGTTCTAGGGTGAAAGTGTAAAAGGCAGCATGTGTGATGGTATGGGGGTGTATTAGTGGCCAAGACATGGGTAACTTACACATCTGTGAAGGCGCCATTAATGCTGAAAGGTACATACAGCTTTTAGAGCAACATATGTTGCCATCCAAGCAACGTTACCATGGACGCCCCTGCTTATTTCAGCAAGACAATGCCAAGCCACGTGTTACATCAACGTGGCTTCATAGTAAAAGAGTGCGGGTACTAGACTGGCCTGCCTGTAGTCCAGACCTGTCTCCCATTGAAAATGTGAAGCCAAAAATAGCACAACGGAGACCCCCGGACTGTTGAACAACTTAAGCTGTACATCAAGCAAGAATGGGAAAGAATTCCACCTGAGAAGCTTCAAAAATGTGTCTCCTCAGTTCCCAAACCTTTACTGAGTGTTGTTAAAAGGAAAGGCCATGTAACACAGTGGTGAACATGCCCTTTCCCAACTACTTTGTCACGTGTTGCAGCCATGAAATTCTAAGTTAATTATTATTTTGCAAAAAAATTTGAACATCAAATATGTTGTCTTTGTAGCATATTCAACTGAATATGGCTTGAAAAGGATTTGCAAATCATTGTATTCCGTTTATATTTACATCTAACACAATTTCCCAACTCATATGGAAACGGGGTTTGTACAATGCGGAAGTATAAAAACTATTTTCTGCAAGTAAAAAAACAAAAATGTCTGCCAAAAATCAGAAATAAGAAGTAGCAGTGTGGGGAGTACAATGGCGGACAGAAGAGAGTGACACAAGCTCAACCTGTAAGTTAACCTGTAAGATCTCTCGACAAAACCCGAAAATGGCAGAAAATTTTGCTAAATGTCGTAAGGGGGAACCCTTACAGAAAAATTGAAAAATGGTCTTGCTTCAGCAGCACAATACTGGTGCTTTAAATGTAGGAGATGTCTTAAAACTTCATCAGAAGTCCCAACAAAACCCAAAAATAGCAGAAAATGTATTTATCTCGAGAACTTTTTTTCGCTAAAATGTCGTAAGTGGGGACCCTTACACAAAAATTAAAAAAACGGACTTGCTTCAGCAGCACAATACTGGTGCTGGAGTTGTAGGACATGTCTCAAAACTTCATCAGGAGTGTCGACAAAACTCAAAAATGGCAGAAAAAGCTTTTTTCTTTTTTTTTTACAAACTTTTTTTTTGCTAAAATGTCATAGAAATTTTTAAAAAACTGTCTTGCTTCAACTGTCCAATACTGGTCCTGTAAATGTAGGACATTTTCTTAATCTTTCCTGTAATTCTTGGCGGACGGCACCATGCGCACATAACAGTAGCTCTGACGCCCTTAAATGGACTCAGCAGCACCACCTGTTGACGTAGAGCAGGGGTGTCAAACTCAAATACAGAGTGGGCCAAAATGTAAAAGTGAACAAAGCCGCGGGCCAACGTTGAACAAATGAACCTTTTAATAGGGACCCAAACAAGTTTTGCATTGAATATTGAACAAGCAAGGCTTATATAACTTTATAGTCACATGCAAAATACAGTTTCTAATAATAATAATTAAACAAATATCAATGGCATATCAAATACAATTTAAATAAAAATTGAATGCCTCTTTTCTATTTGCAGCCTTCTGAGGTATATATCAACATGAACTTTTTCCACAGGCTAATAAATTAGAAAATAAAATAACAATGAATAAACCAACCATTCAGGACTTTAAACTGCTCAGTTTGCAACACACTGATCTAATCTGATGTGCCCAAGCCAGATACCTGACATCTTTTCTTGGATGCTAGTTCATTAATGTCGGGGCTCAGGCTTTGAGCTGAGGCAACCTTCATTATCCAACGAAGGTGTTCATCAGTCATTATATCTCGTCCACCAGGACCACAGTCTTGGGGGCGTGCCTTTAACGTCCTCTACGAGCTATCGTCACATCCGCTTTTTTATCCATTCTAACATCATTCAGACCCAGTCACAAGATATGTGCGGCTTCTGCACGCACACACACACACATGAATGCATCAACAGCGATACAGGTTACACTGAGGGTGCCAGTATAAAAAACTTTAGCACTGTTAGAAATATACGCCACACTGTGAATCCACACCAAACAAGAATGACAAACACATTTCGGGAGAACATGCGCACCGTAACACAACATATACACAACAGAACAAATACCCAGAATCCTTTGCAGCACTAACTCTTCCAGGACAAAATACACCCCCGCTACCACCAAGCCTCCTCCCCCCCCCACACACACACACACACCTTGTAGCGTCCCGGAAGAGTTGGTGCTGCAAAGGGTTCTGGGTATTTGGCCCGCGGGCCAGAGTTTGACACCCATGCTGTAGACAATTCCTGGAACTCTGAGTGCCAAGTGAGTGGATTATTCCTGCCAAAAGAAGACAATTATTTTTATACTCCTTTCTTTTAATTAAAGAAAATTATTTTTATGCTTGTGAATCGTTTTTTTATGAAATATATTTTTATAGTTGCAAATTCTTTTTTTATTTGAAGAATTTTTTTTGTACTTGTGAAAAATTGTTTTGATTGAAGAACAGTTTTTTCTACTTGTGAATTGTTTTTTTTTTTTCTTTGAGGAAAATTGTTTTTTACTCTTGAATCGTTATTTAATTAAAAATAAATGTTTTTTATTGAAGAAAATTGTTTTTTTACTTGCAGAAAATTGCTTTTGTCTTGCAATTTATTTTTTATACTTGGGATTTTTTTTTAGCTGAAGAAAATAGTTTTTATACTAGTCAATAATTTATTTACTTAAAATAGTTTTTTTTAACTTGCAGCTGTGCCTTCTGGAGCGACGCAGGTAAGGAGTCCTATTAAATGAGCGCCCAGGTGTGGAGCCTTTTACTAAACATGTCTTGGATGTCTGCTTGCCTTTTGGGGGCGGGGCCAGGTGTCAAATGCTTCTTCGGCCAATGAGCGGACCGACCAGGTGGGTGGCCACTCCAACAACTTTTTCTTAATATTACTCCTATATTTTTATAACTCATCATGTGACCTCAGAGCACAAAGTCCGGATGGTTCCGTGGATGGTTCAAGTCCAAAACCCCCGACATTCAGGATTGATCGCAGGTGAAGTGAAGTTCCGATCTTGTTTTAGTCGCACACACAATCTCATATCCTCTTCCTGTCCTTACAGGAAGTGACATCATCACCTGACAGCTCTGCTTTATAGCAGGCAGCAAGATTGCACTTGATTACGTTTACCACAGCAGCGATACACACACTTGAAGAAGGTAATAATACTTCAAAGAGTATATACCAATATACAAAGTTGTCAGGTTGTGTAAATGGTCAATAAAAAGAGAATACAACAAATCCTTTTCAACTTATATTCAATTGAATAGACTGCAAAGACAAGATATTTCATGTTCACACTGACAAACTAAATAATCATCAACTTAGAATTGAATGGCAGCAACGCATTGCAAAAAAAGCATTTTTACCAGTGTGTTACATGGCCTTTCCTTTTAACAACACTCAGTAAAGGTTTGGGAACTGAGGAGACACATTTTTGAAGTGGAATTCTTTCCCATTCTTGTTTGATGTACAGCTTAAGTTGTTCAACAGTCTCCCTTCTCTTAGTTTAGCCTTCACACATTTTCAATGTCTGGACTACAGGCAGGCCAGTCTAGTACCCACACTCTTTTACTATGAAGCCACACTGTTGTAACACCTGGCTGGACATTGTCTTGCTCAAATAAGCAGGGGCGTCCATGAAAAAGACGTTCCACTTTGCATCAGTCCATCTTAAATGAGCTCGGGCCCAGCGAAGCCGGCGGCGTTTCTGGGTGTTGTTGATAAATGGCTTTGGCTTTGCATAGTAGAGTTGTAACCTGCACTTACAGATGTAGCGACCAACTGTAGTTACTGACAGTGGATTTCTGAAGTGTTCCTGAGCCCATGTGGTGATATCCTTTGCACACTGATGTGGCTTTTTGATGCAGTACAGCCTGAGGGATCCAAGGTGTGTAATATCATGGCTTACGTGCAGTGATTTCTCCACATTCTCTCAACCTTTTGATGATATTACGGAGCGTAGATGGTGAAATCCCTAAATTCCTTGTTGAGAAATGTTGTTCTTAAACAATTTGCTCAGGCATTTGTTGACAAAGTGGTGACCCTCGCCCCGTCCTTGTTTGTGAATGACTGAGCATTTCATGGAAGCTGCTTTTATACCCAATCATGGCACCCACCTGTTCCCAATTAGCCTGTTCACCTGTGGGATGTTCCAAATAAGTCTTCGATGAGCATTCCTCAACTTTATCACTCTTTTTTGCCACTTGTGCCAGCTTTTTTGAAACATGTTGCAGGCATCAATTTCCAAATGAGCGAATATTTGCAAAAAAATAATGTTTTCCAGTTCAAACGTTAAAAATCGTGTCTTTGCAGTCTATTCAATTGAAAGGATTTGTTGTATTCTCTTTTTATTTAACATTTACACAACTTCACTGCTTTTGTACACAAGTATACAGTACACAAGTATACAGTACACAGTACACAAGTATACAGTACACAGTACACAAGTATACAGTATGCAGTACACAAGTAGACAGTACACAAGTGTACAGTACACAAGTATACAGTATGCAGTACACAGTACACAAGTATACAGTACACAAGTATACAGTATACAGTACACAAGTATACAGTACACAAGTATACAGTATACAGTATGCAGTACGTATGACATGATGTGTAACCCTTAAAGGGGAAGTACGACACTTTGTCTTCTTGTGACTCACAAAGTTGACGTAAAAAGACACATTGCACTTAAATATCTAAAGTATTTATCATTTAGGAGACAGGAAGTGGAAATCTTCCCTCCACTTTATGAATATTTGTATAAAGTTTCATGTTCTGATGCCTTTTCTGAAACATTGTTTTTAAAATGCCAAATGTGTTTTATTTGAAATCAGGAATTTTATAAGACATTTATTGTTTTTGTGACATTTATTAAATTGCTTTTTTTAACCTGTCCTGTAAAAGATGTTTTAAAATGTCTACAATTATTCTATGATGAGGCGTTTCATTGAAACATCTTATTAGAGTGATACAGGTGTAAAGAGACACAGTCATATAGTGAGACAGGCATATAGTGATACAGGTGTAAAGAGACGCAGGCATATAGTGATTCAGGTGTAAAGAGACGCAGGCATATAGTGATACAGGTGTAAAGAGACGCAGGCATATAGTGATAGAGGTGTAAAGAGACGCAGGCATATAGTGATACAGGTGTAAAGAGACGCAGGCATATAGTGATTCAGGTGTAAAGAGACGCAGGCATATAGTGATACAGGTGTAAAGAGACGCAGGCATATAGTGATACAGGTGTAAAGAGATGCAGGCATATAGTGATTCAGGTGTAAAGAGACGCAGGCATATAGTGATAGAGGTGTAAAGAGACGCAGGCATATAGTGATACAGGTGTAAAGAGACGCAGGCATATAGTGATACAGGTGTAAAGAGACGCAGGCATATAGTGATACAGGTGTAAAGAGATGCAGGCATATAGTGATACAGGTGTAAAGAGACGCAGGCATATAGTGATACAGGTGTAAAGAGACGCAGGCATATAGTGATACAGGTGTAAAGAGACACAGACATAGGCTGATACAGGTGTAAAGAAACACAGGTGTATGTTGATACAGATGTAAGGGGATGATGGTGTGAAGAGGTATAGGCATGCAGTGATGCAATTGTACAGATACAGTACATAGGCCATCGTAAGGTGATACTGGTGTATGGGCACACAAGTGTATTGTGATACAGGTGTACAGCGATATAGGCATATGCTGATACAGGTGATTGATACAAGTGTAAGGTGATAGTGTAAAGAGATACAATGATGCAAGTGTACAGAGAAATAGGTGTAGGGTGATACAGGTGCACATTGGTATAGGAATGACAGGAAACAAGTGTACAGTGATACAGGTGTGGTGTAGAGAGATGTGGGGATATAGGCGTATGTTGGAACAGTTGTGGATGGATACCAGAGCACAAAGATGTGGTACAGGTGTGAATGTGCACAATGATACAGGTGTAAAGTGATACCAGAGGGCGGTAATGTGGGTGACAGGTGACTGCACAGGTGAGACATGTCTTTGAAGACCCATGCAGTCACACTCAGGAAAGTGAAGGAATCATGTGGTCATGTGGTCATGTGGTCATGTGGTCACCACACCTTGGCTCCGCCTCTCTCCCCTGCTGCAGTCATGTGACTAGGAAATTACCCTGTCTGTCTGTCTGTCTCTAGCTGTCTGTCTGTCTGTCTGTCTGTCTGTCTGTCTGTCTGTCTGTCTGTGTGTGTGTGTGTGTGTGTGTGTGTGTGTGTGTGTGTGTGTGTGTGTGTGTGTGTGTGTGTGTGTGTGTGTGTGTGTGTGTGTGTGTGTGTGTGTGTGTGTGTGTGTGTGTGAGATAGTATAAAGTGGAGCGTGAGAGTGGACGAGCTCACTGTTGATTAGTATCTCTCCCTGATTGGATCAAGGCCTCATGTGAGTTTGACGCTAACAAAATGCTAATGTGTGACATCACTAATGTGTGTGACATCACTAATGTGTGTGACATCACTCATCACAACAGAAGAGTTCAAAGTAAGAACAGGTTTTATTTGATGACTTTGCTAAGAATAAAAATGAGCCGACATTTTTGAATGAAAGAAAGTGCTGTTCTAAATGTGTCCACTAGATGTCACAATAGCAATTATTTGTACCTTAGTAGATGATGTAAACAAATATAAAGCACATGATGTTAGTGCAGCAGTGGAGGAAAATGATCAAAGTACATAAATAACATCCTGTCAGTTCATTTTGATATCACTTTTTATCTTGATGGATCATTATTGTCTCCATGTGGCCCCCCATCTAAAATGACTTTGACTTAATAGATCGTTATTGTCTCCATGTGGCCCCCCATCTAAAATGACTTTGACTTAATAGATCGTTATTGTCTCCATGTGGCCCCCCATCTAAAATGACTTTGACTTAATAGATCATTATTGTCTCCATGTGGCCCCCCATCTAAAATGACTTTGACTTAATAGATCATTATTGTCTCCATGTGGCCCCCCATCTAAAATGACTTTCACTTAATAGATCATTATTGTCTCCATGTGGCCCCCCATCTAAAATGACTTTGACTTAATAGATCATTATTGTCTCCATGTGGCCCCCCCATCTAAAATGACTTTGACTTAATAGATCGTTATTGTCTCCATGTGGCCCCCCATCTAAAATGACTTTGACTTAATAGATCATTATTGTCTCCATGTGGCCCCCCATCTAAAATGACTTTGACTTAATAGATCATTATTGTCTCCATGTGGCCCCCCATCTAAAATGACTTTGACTTAATTTATCATTATTGTCTCCATGTGGCCCCCCATCTAAAATGACTTTGACTTAATAGATCATTATTGTCTCCATGTGGCCCCCCATCTAAAATGACTTTGACTTAATTTATCATTATTGTCTCCATGTGGCCCCCCATCTAAAATGACTTTGACTTAATAGATCATTATTGTCTCCATGTGGCCCCCCCATCTAAAATGACTTTGACTTAATAGATCGTTATTGTCTCCATGTGGCCCCCCATCTAAAATGACTTTGACTTAATAGATCATTATTGTCTCCATGTGGCCCCCCATCTAAAATGACTTTGACTTAATAGATCATTATTGTCTCCATGTGGCCCCCCATCTAAAATGACTTTGACTTAATTTATCATTATTGTCTCCATGTGGCCCCCCATCTAAAATGACTTTGACTTAACAGATCATTATTGTCTCCATGTGGCCCCCCATCTAAAATGACTTTGACTTAATAGATCATTATTGTCTCCATGTGGCCCCCCATCTAAAATGACTTTGACTTAATAGATCATTATTGTCTCCATGTGGCCCCCCCATCTAAAATGACTTTGACTTAATAGATCGTTATTGTCTCCATGTGGCCCCCCATCTAAAATGACTTTGACTTAATAGATCATTATTGTCTCCATGTGGCCCCCCATCTAAAATGACTTTGACTTAATAGATCATTATTGTCTCCATGTGGCCCCCCATCTAAAATGACTTTGACTTAATAGATCATTATTTATCTATTTTTACTGATTATCCAATTTGTGATCATATTTAGACGATCTATATTCAATATCTACGTCTGCAGCATCGCTAACATTGCTACGCTGAGTTGGAGTTCCCCCTAAAGAAGGTTCCAGAAGAAGCATTGTGTGGTTGCACTCGGCACCAAGGTCTTCCAGAAACATTCCGTATGATGACACCAACGTAGCATGGAGCGCTCACGTAGCTCGATGTTGAAAATGTTTTATTCAACACTTACATCTCAAGATCAACTTCAGGTCTGTCAATCTTTGAAGTCAAAATATGTTTGAGGCCCTTCATGTCAAAGAGAACCTTGTTATTTATGGCAATAACACCAAATATGCATTCTCTGGGCACTTATCTAAGGCGGACATTTTCCTTCCTTCTCCCCTGCTTGCCTCTTTGTCTTGTCCTAACTGTCTGCTGAATCCAAACAATGGTAGTCATCAACATAACAATGGTAGTCATCAACATAACGATGGTAGTCATCAACTGGCCTCGCAACAAAATTAACGCGATCTTCTCGACGAGAACCTCTCGGGAGAAGTGGAGGTCGTGTGTCTGGTGACCCTTCAGTCGAGGATGTTGGAGATATCTTCCTGTTAGGCATCGTGATCACATGACATCTGCTGATTGGTATAAGTGTTGTCCTGCTGTATCCACTCATTGTCCTGCTGTACCCACTCATTGTCCCGCTGTACCCACTCATTGTCCCGCTGTATCCACTCATTGTCCTGCTGTACCCACTCATTGTCCCGCTGTACCCACTCATTGTCCCGCTGTACCCACTCATTGTCCCGCTGTATCCACTCATTGTCCTGCTGTACCCACTCATTGTCCTGCTGTATCCACTCATTGTCCCGCTGTATACACTCATTGTCCCGCTGTATCCACTCATTGTCCCGCTGTATACACTCATTGTCCCGCTGTATACACTCATTGTCCCGCTGTACCCACTCATTGTCCCGCTGTACCCACTCATTGTCCCGCTGTATCCACTCATTGTCCCGCTGTACCCACTCATTGTCCCGCTGTATCCACTCATTGTCCCGCTGTACCCACTCATTGTCCTGCTGTACCCACTCATTGTCCCGCTGTACCCACTCATTGTCCCGCTGTATCCACTCATTGTCCTGCTGTACCCACTCATTGTCCCGCTGTATCCACTCATTGTCCTGCTGTATCCACTCATTGTCCCGCTCTATACACTCATTGTCCCGCTGTACCCACTCATTGTCCCGCTATATACACTCATTGTCCCGCTGTATACACTCATTATCCCGCTGTATACACTCATTGTCCCGCTGTATCCACTCATTGTCCCGCTGTATACACTCATTGTCCTGCTGTATACACTCATTTTCCCGCTGTATCCACTCATTGTCCCGCTGTATCCACTCATTGTCCTGCTGTATCCACTCATTGTCCCGCTGTATCCACTCATTGTCCCGCTATATACACTCATTGTCCCGCTGTATCCACTCATTGTCCCGCTGTATCCACTCATTGTCCCGCTGTATACACTCATTGTCCCGCTGTATCCACTCATTGTCCCGCTGTATACACTCATTGTCCTGCTGTATACACTCATTGTCCCGCTGTATCCACTCATTGTCCCGCTGTACCCACTCATTGTCCCGCTGTATCCACTCATTGTCCCGCTGTACCCACTCATTGTCCCGTTGTACCCACTCATTGTCCTGCTGTATCCACTCATTGTCCCGCTGTACCCACTCATTGTCCCGCTGTACCCACTCATTGTCCCGCTGTATCCACTCATTGTCCCGCTGTACCCACTCATTGTCCTGCTGTACCCACTCATTGTCCCGCTGTACGCACTCATTGTCCCGCTGTATCCACTCATTGTCCCGCTGTACCCACTCATTGTCCTGCTGTATCCACTCATTGTCCCGCTGTATACACTCATTGTCCCGCTGTATCCACTCATTGTCCCGCTGTATACACTCATTGTCCCGCTGTATACACTCATTGTCCCGCTGTACCCACTCATTGTCCCGCTGTATCCACTCATTGTCCCGCTGTACCCACTCATTGTCCCGCTGTATCCACTCATTGTCCCGCTGTACCCACTCATTGTCCCGCTGTACCCACTCATTGTCCCGCTGTACCCACTCATTGTCCCGCTGTATCCACTCATTGTCCCGCTGTACCCACTCATTGTCCCGCTGTATCCACTCATTGTCCCGCTGTATCCACTCATTGTCCCGCTCTATACACTCATTGTCCCGCTGTACCCACTCATTGTCCCGCTATACACACTCATTGTCCCGCTGTATACACTCATTATCCCGCTGTATACACTCATTGTCCCGCTGTATCCACTCATTGTCCCGCTGTATACACTCATTGTCCCGCTGTATACACTCATTTTCCCGCTGTATCCACTCATTGTCCCGCTGTATCCACTCATTGTCCCGCTGTATCCACTCATTGTCCCGCTGTATCCACTCATTGTCCCGCTATATACACTCATTGTCCCGCTGTATCCACTCATTGTCCCGCTGTATACACTCATTGTCCCGCTGTATCCACTCATTGTCCCGCTGTATACACTCATTGTCCCGCTGTATACACTCATTGTCCCGCTGTACCCACTCATTGTCCCGCTGTACACACTCATTGTCCCGCTGTACCCACTCATTGTCCCGCTGTACCCACTCATTGTCCCGCTGTATCCACTCATTGTCCCGCTGTACCCACTCATTGTCCCGCTGTACCCACTCATTGTCCCGCTGTACCCACTCATTGTCCTGCTGTATCCACTCATTGTCCTGCTGTATCCACTCATTGTCCCGCTGTATACACTCATTGTCCCGCTGTACCCACTCATTGTCCCGCTATATACACTCATTGTCCCGCTGTATCCACTCATTGTCCCGCTGTACCCACTCATTGTCCCGCTGTATCCACTCATTGTCCCGCTGTATCCACTCATTGTCCTGCTGTACCCACTCATTGTCCCGCTGTATCCACTCATTGTCCTGCTGTATCCACTCATTGTCCCGCTCTATACACTCATTGTCCCGCTGTACCCACTCATTGTCCCGCTGTATACACTCATTATCCCGCTGTATACACTCATTGTCCCGCTGTATCCACTCATTGTCCCGCTGTATACACTCATTGTCCTGCTGTATACACTCATTGTCCCGCTGTATCCACTCATTGTCCCGCTGTATCCACTCATTGTCCCGCTGTATCCACTCATTGTCCCGCTGTATCCACTCATTGTCCCGCTATATACACTCATTGTCCCGCTGTATCCACTCATTGTCCCGCTGTATACACTCATTGTCCCGCTGTATCCACTCATTGTCCCGCTGTATACACTCATTGTCCCGCTGTATACACTCATTGTCCCGCTGTATCCACTCATTGTCCCGCTGTACCCACTCATTGTCCCGCTGTATCCACTCATTGTCCCGCTGTACCCACTCATTATCCCGCTGTATCCACTCATTGTCCCGCTGTATCCACTCATTGTCCCGCTATATACACTCATTGTCCCGCTGTATCCACTCATTGTCCCGCTGTATCCACTCATTGTCCCGCTGTATACACTCATTGTCCCGCTGTATCCACTCATTGTCCCGCTGTATACACTCATTGTCCTGCTGTATACACTCATTGTCCCGCTGTATCCACTCATTGTCCCGCTGTACCCACTCATTGTCCCGCTGTATCCACTCATTGTCCCGCTGTACCCACTCATTGTCCCGCTGTACCCACTCATTGTCCCGCTGTACCCACTCATTGTCCCGCTGTACCCACTCATTGTCCCGCTGTATCCACTCATTGTCCCGCTGTACCCACTCATTGTCCCGCTGTACCCACTCATTGTCCCGCTGTACCCACTCATTGACCCGCTGTATACACTCATTGTCCTGCTGTACCCACTCATTTTCCCGCTGTATCCACTCATTGTCCCGCTGTATCCACTCATTGTCCCGCTGTATCCACTCATTGTCCTGCTGTACCCACTCATTGTCCCGCTGTATCCACTCATTGTCCCGCTGTATCCACTCATTGTCCCGCTGTATCCACTCATTGTCCTGCTGTACCCACTCATTGTCCCGCTGTATCCACTCATTGTCCCGCTGTATCCACTCATTGTCCCGGTGTATCCACTCATTGTCCCGCTGTATCCACTCATTGTCCTGCTGTATCCACTCATTGGGAAGACGCTGGCAGCTGTTCAAATGTTTGCAAGAGGGGCACGCAGACTTTTGTGATTTTGGACTCGATCGCAAACTGGATAACATCTTGGAGAAGCTACCTGCTGTGCTCTGCAAAGTGAAGTATGATACATTTGAGGACCAAAAATAGACCATTTGAGTGAAAATAGTGTTTGTTTGGCTCGCTCAAACACAAACGTTCTAATCTCAATTGCTTCCCCCTGGCTGGAACAACATGGAGGTCGTCACTTGGAGACTCCGGCAGAGGACAGCGTAGACAAGACTTCCCTGTCTCACATGTGGTTTGTTGACTTTTGTTGGACTGACTGGCTGTGTTGTCACTCTTCAGCCTTACACACCCACGCAAAATAAAATCATATTATTATATATTACTATATAATATTATCTTTCAAATGTGCCCTGGGCCGTTAATAAATGAGCTGCAAGCCGCTAATGGACCCCGGGCCACACTCTGGACAGCCCTGGTCGATCGAGGTTAACCATAAGAGGATGAAATATTTTTCAATTAATTGTAATCAAACTGCAAAATGTAGCAACATCAAATATGCACAGCATGCTACGCTAAACCAGGCTAATCTGCTCCTTTACAGACATCCAATTAGTGCCACAAATTGTCTTGTTGAGGTCAGCTGACACTCGTGTTTCTAGTTACACACACACACACACGCATACACACACACACACACACACACACACACACACACACATACACACGCACACACATACACACATACACATACACGTACACGTACACACACACACACACACACACACACGCACACGCACACGCACACGCACACGCACACGCACACGCACACGCACACGCACACGCACACGCACACACATACACATACACACACACGCAAACAAAGACATTCCTTGTGAGCGCGTTAAAAGTCAACTAACACACTCCAACACGTTGACTGTTAGAAGACTCGACTCCATCGCTCCTCCTTAGTGGACTCACCTTAGTGGACTCTCCTTAGTGACCTCTCCTTAGTGGACTCTCCTTAGTGGACTCACCTTAGTGACCTCTCCTTAGTGGACTCTCCTTAGTGAGCTCTCCTTAGTGACCTCTCCTTAGTGGACTCTCCTTAGTGGACTCTCCTTAGTGGACTCTCCTTAGTGACCTCTCCTTAGTGGACTCTCCTTAGTGGACTCTCCTTAGTGACCTCTCCTTAGTGGACTCTCCTTAGTGGACTCTCCTTAGTGGACTCTCCTTAGTGACCTCTCCTTAGTGGACTCTCCTTAGTGGACTCTCCTTAGTGGACTCTCCTTAGTGACCTCTCCTTAGTGGACTCACCTTAGTGACCTCTCCTTAGTGGACTCTCCTTAGTGGACTCTCCTTAGTGACCTCTCCTTAGTGGACTCTCCTTAGTGGACTCACCTTAGTGACCTCTCCTTAGTGGACTCACCTTAGTGACCTCTCCTTAGTGGACTCTCCTTAGTGGACTCTCCTTAGTGACCTCTCCTTAGTGGACTCTCCTTAGTGGACTCACCTTAGTGGACTCTCCTTAGTGACCTCTCCTTAGTGGACTCTCCTTAGTGGACTCACCTTAGTGACCTCTCCTTAGTGGACTCTCCTTAGTGAGCTCTCCTTAGTGACCTCTCCTTAGTGGACTCTCCTTAGTGGACTCTCCTTAGTGGACTCTCCTTAGTGACCTCTCCTTAGTGGACTCTCCTTAGTGGACTCTCCTTAGTGACCTCTCCTTAGTGGACTCTCCTTAGTGGACTCTCCTTAGTGGACTCTCCTTAGTGACCTCTCCTTAGTGGACTCTCCTTAGTGGACTCTCCTTAGTGGACTCTCCTTAGTGACCTCTCCTTAGTGGACTCACCTTAGTGACCTCTCCTTAGTGGACTCTCCTTAGTGGACTCTCCTTAGTGACCTCTCCTTAGTGGACTCTCCTTAGTGGACTCACCTTAGTGACCTCTCCTTAGTGGACTCACCTTAGTGACCTCTCCTTAGTGGACTCTCCTTAGTGGACTCTCCTTAGTGACCTCTCTTTAGTGGACTCTTCTTAGTGGACTCACCTTAGTGACCTCTCCTTAGTGACCTCTCCTTAGTGGAGTCTCCTTAGTGACCTCTCCTTAGTGGACTCTCCTTAGTGACCTCTCCTTAGTGGACTCTCCTTAGTGACCTCACCTTAGTGACCTCTCCTTAGTGGACTCTCCTTAGTGGACTCTCCTTAGTGACCTCTCTTTAGTGGACTCTTCTTAGTGGACTCACCTTAGTGACCTCTCCTTAGTGACCTCTCCTTAGTGGAGTCTCCTTAGTGACCTCTCCTTAGTGGACTCTCCTTAGTGGACTCACCTTAGTGACCTCTCCTTAGTGGACTCTCCTTAGTGGACTCTCCTTAGTGACCTCTCCTTAGTGACCTCTCCTTAGGTGACTCTCCTTAGTGACCTCTCCTTAGTGGACTCTCCTTAGTGGACTCTCCTTAGTGGACTCACCTTAGTGACCTCTCCTTAGTGGACTCACCTTAGTGACCTCTCCTTAGTGGACTCTCCTTAGTGGACTCTCCTTAGTGACCTCTCTTTAGTGGACTCTTCTTAGTGGACTCACCTTAGTGACCTCTCCTTAGTGACCTCTCCTTAGTGGAGTCTCCTTAGTGACCTCTCCTTAGTGGACTCTCCTTAGTGACCTCTCCTTAGTGGACTCTCCTTAGTGACCTCTCCTTAGTGGACTCACCTTAGTGACCTCTCCTTAGTGGACTCTCCTTAGTGGACTCACCTTAGTGACCTCTCCTTAGTGGACTCACCTTAGTGACCTCTCCTTAGTGGACTCTCCTTAGTGGACTCTCCTTAGTGACCTCTCTTTAGTGGACTCTTCTTAGTGGACTCACCTTAGTGACCTCTCCTTAGTGACCTCTCCTTAGTGGACTCTCCTTAGTGGACTCTCCTTAGTGGAGTCACCTTAGTGACCTCTCCTTAGTGACCTCTCCTTAGTGGACTCTCCTTAGTGGACTCTCCTTAGTGGACTCTCCTTAGTGACCTCTCCTTAGTGGACTCTCCTTAGTGACCTCTCCTTAGTGGACTCTCCTTAGTGACCTCTCCTTAGTGACCTCTCCTTAGTGGACTCTCCTTAGTGGACTCACCTTAGTGACCTCTCCTTAGTGACCTCTCCTTAGTGGACTCTCCTTAGTGGACTCTCCTTAGTGGACTCTCCTTAGTGACCTCACCTTAGTGACCTCTCCTTAGTGGACTCTCCTTAGTGGACTCACCTTAGTGGAGTCACCTTAGTGGACTCTCCTTAGTGGACTCTCCTTAGTGGAGTCACCTTAGTGGACTCTCCTTAGTGGACTCTCCTTAGTGGACTCTCCTTAGTGGAGTCACCTTAGTGACCTCTCCTTAGTGGACTCTCCTTAGTGGACTCTCCTTAGTGAACTCTCCTTAGTGACCTCTCCTTAGTGGACTCTCCTTAGTGACCTCTCCTTAGTGGACTCTCCTTAGTGGACTCTCCTTAGTGGACTCTCCTTAGTGACCTCTCCTTAGTGGACTCTCCTTAGTGGACTCACCTTAGTGACCTCTCCTTAGTGACCTCTCCTTAGTGGACTCTCCTTAGTGGACTCTCCTTAGTGACCTCACCTTAGTGACCTCTCCTTAGTGGACTCTCCTTAGTGGACTCTCCTTAGTGGACTCTCCTTAGTGGAGTCACCTTAGTGACCTCTCCTTAGTGGACTCTCCTTAGTGGACTCACGTTGGGGACTAGTTAAAAAGTTCAAGTTAAAGTACCAATGATTGAAGTGTAACCAGGACCTCATCCGTCTACCAAGTGTTTGGTGGCGCTAGACACACCAAGTCAACGCAATCTGTAAAAAAACAGGATGTGACTTAATGTAATGATGTTATTTGTCGAATGCTAACATGACATCACTGCTAGCTGCCAGTGTTTTTAGCCCCTAGCGACATTAGCGTGATTATGGCTAAGCTAAAAGTTAGCTAGTTAGGCTGTTGGCGTTCTTTGAAGCCAATGCGTTTGACGCTAATCTGCTAGCATTAGCATGATCCGCTTTTTTTGCTTTGGCTTTTTGTTTGTTTTGTCTTTCCCGCAAGTGATGATTGACAACATTAGCGGCTAATTGGCGACCACATTGACTGACATACACGGAGATTTTGTTATGCTAAGCTAATGCACGCTGTGGTCATGTGACATGAATGCAGGAGACTTTTTGTAGAAATGAAAGTTTATTCTGAGAGAAAAGTGGCAACAGGTGACATGGTCATAGGGCGTGTCATTAGCTGTAGTCCAGGATCCAAGGCCGGACTGAAATGCTAACGTTGGCCAAGTAACAAAAAATAAGCAAAATGGGCTAAGGAAAAAAGCTAACATGCTAACAATAGCATGCTTATAGTTGGCATTAGTGAAATATCAAAGTATGTGTCACTGAGGTGTTAAACTAGTTGAAAAACTAGTGTTAATGTTAGCATGCTAAAATGCTAATTGTAACATGCGTCAAGTACCAAAATTGTCGAATGCTAACACGTCATCAGGCGCTGGCCTTATGCATGACATCACTGCTCGCCACCAGCTCTTTTGCGACATTAGCATGATTATGGCTAAGATCAAAGTTAGCTAGTTAGGCTGTTGGCGTGCTTTGACACTAATCTGCTAAGCTAATGCTAGCTGAGGTCATGTGACATGAATGCGGGAGACTTTTTGTAGAAATGAAAGTTTATTATGGTAGAAAAGTGGCAACAGGTGACATGATCATGGGCATGTCATTAGCTGTGGTCGACAGGCTCCTCCCCTTCCTCCTTGAGCAAACAGGTGCGCACCAGCGCCTCGGTCACGCTGTACGGGTCACAGTTGGCGGAGGGGCGGCGGTCCTCAAAGTAGCCCTTCTTGTCCTGGCCCACGGCGCGCGGGATGCGGATGCTGGCGCCGCGGTTGGCCACGCCCGCTGAGAACTGGTCGATGTTGGAGGTCTCGTGTTGTCCCGTCAGGCGCCGGGCGTTGTCCAGCCCGCCTTTGGGGTCGTAGGCGCAGATGTGGTAGCGGTGTCGCTTGGCCAGCCGCTCGATGGCGTCCTCGATGACTCTGCACGAACACAAAGGTGACGTCGCTCTCAAACACCAACACAAAGGTGACGTCGCTCTCAAACACCAACACAAAGGTGACGTCGCTCTCAAACACCAACACAAAGGTGACGTCGCTCTCAAACACCAACACAAAGGTGACGTCGCTCTCAAACACCAACACAAAGGTGACGTCGCTCTCAAACACCAACACAAAGGTGACGTCGCTCTCAAACACCAACACAAAGGTGACGTCGCTCTCAAACACCAACACAAAGGTGACGTCGCTCTCAAACACCAACACAAAGGTGACGTCGCTCTCAAACACCAACACAAAGGTGACGTCGCTCTCAAACACCAACACAAAGGTGACGTCGCTCTCAAACACCAACACAAAGGTGACGTCGCTCTCAAACACCAACACAAAGGTGACGTCGCTCTCAAACACCAACACAAAGGTGACGTCGCTCTCAAACACCAACACAAAGGTGACGTCGCTCTCAAACACCAACACAAAGGTGACGTCGCTCTCAAACACCGACACAAAGGTGACGTCGCTCTCAAAGACCGACACAAAGGTGACGTCGCTCTAAAACACCAACACAAAGGTGACGTCGCTCTCAAACACCAACACAAAGGTGACGTCGCTCTCAAACACCAACACAAAGGTGACGTCGCTCTCAAACACCGACACAAAGGTGACGTCGCTCTCAAACACCAACACAAAGGTGACGTCGCTCTCAAACACCAACACAAAGGTGACGTCGCTCTCAAACACCAACACAAAGGTGACGTCGCTCTCAAACACCAACACAAAGGTGACGTCGCTCTCAAAGACGCGGTCGCGGCGGCTCGGTGGACGCTTTCTCACTTGAGCCCGCCTTCCTGGCGCATGTCCTTGGTGCTGAAGTTGGTGTGGCAGCCGGCGCCGTTCCAGTTGCCCGAGATGGGTTTGGGGTCGAAGGAGACGACCACGCCAAAGTCCTCGCAGACTCTGTGCAGGATGAAGCGAGCCACCCAAAGATGGTCGCCCATGTCGATGCCCTGGCACGGCCCCACCTGGAACTCCCACTGGAACACAAGATAAGTAACTTCAAGTACACTAGCGTAGTAGGCCTAAGTATTCATTCAAAACAAGGCAGAGGTATATTTTAAGTGTTGACCCCTGCAACGTTACACAAATTTTGAACAGTAACACTGTGTTTACATATTTCATTAAGTGATTTTTTTGAGGTACCAAGAGATCAGGGGTGTATATATATATATATATATATATATATACACATATACATACATATATATATATATATATATATATATATATATATATATATATATATATACACATATATAGGTGTATACACATATATATGTATATGTATATATACATATACATACACACATACATGTATATGTATATATATATATATATATATATATATATATATATATATAAATATAATTATTATTTATTGATTTTTTTTTTCCAAAGAACTACAAAAAGGCAATTTGGTTAGGGTGAATGCAGAGAGGATCCAAGGCTAAACTGAAATGCTAACAGTTAGCACGTTGGCCAGATAGCGTCAAGTAACACAAAATAAGCAAAATTTGCTTTAAAGAAGAAAAAAGCTAACAATAGCAGGCTTACAGTTAGCATTAGAGAAATGTCAAAATATATGACGCTGAGGTGTATACCTGCTAAATTTAGCGTGTTAATGTTAGCATGCTAAAATGCTAATTATAACGTGTCTTTTCTGAGGTGTGTCTAAAAAATGGTTTAAAATGTTAGCATGCTCACATTAGCGTGCATAAAGTACCAAATATGAGTGAAAAATAATGAGCGTATTAATGCTAACAGGTATAATTCACCAAGTAAGAAAATATTTGCCGCTGCTAAATGAGCCAAAATGCTATATAGAATGCTAACGATTGTGCCGCCACAGTTGTAGAGCGTTGGTGGCGCTCGCTACCTGGGCGGGCATCACTTCAGCGTTGGTGCCGCAGATCTGGACCTCGGCGTAGAGACACGCCCGGTAGTGAGCCTCCACGATGTCGCGCCCGTACGCCTTGTCGGCGCCCACGCCGCAGTAGTACGGACCTGAGGGGGCGGGGCCACAACAGGTTTAGGACAACGCGGCGGCGATGCGGGTGGATCCGCCTCACCTTGCGGGCCCGGGAAGCCGTTGCTGGGCCATCCGAAGGGGTGTCCGTCCATGCCCAGCAAGGTGTACTCCTGCTCCATACCGAACCACGGCTGCTCGCTGGCTACCCTGCTCATCACGCGCCTGCAGCTCCCCCGCAGGTTGCTCTCTGGGGGGCACACAGCAGCTGCACAGGAGAGCGGACCACCCGCCGCCGCCATTGTTGAGGAGCATACCTGCCGCCTGGCGGTTGTACTTCAGCACCTCGCAGAGGACCAGCTTGTTGGGGTCCTTCCTGAAGGGGTCTCTGAACATGGCGGCCGGGACCAGGAACATGTCGCTGTTGGAGCCCTCGGACTGGTACGTGCTGGAGCCGTCAAAGTTCCACTCCGGAAGATCTGACACACAAATTGACTTTGTTGTCGTGAATAACACAATTATTCTAACAGGTCTTACCTTGTTGTCGTGAATAACACAATTATTCTAACAGGTCTTACCTTGTTGTCGTGAATAACACAATTATTCTAACAGGTCTTGCCTTGTTGTCGTGAATAACACAATTATTCTAACAAACAGGTCTTACTTTGTTAGAATAATTGTGTTATTCACGACAACAAACAGGTCTTACCTTGTTGTCGTGAATAACACAATAATTCAAACAGGTCTTACCTTGTTGTCGTGAATAACACAATTATTCTAACATACTTTGTTGTCGTGAATAACACAATTATTCTAACAAACAGGTCTTACCTTGTTGTCATGAATAACACAATTATTCTAACAGGTCTTACCTTGTTGTCGTGAATAACACAATTATTCAAACAGATCTTACCTTGTTGTCGTGAATAACACAATTATTCAAACAGGTCTTACCTTGTTGTCGTGAATAACACAATTATTCAAACAGGTCTTACCTTGTTGTCGTGAATAACACAATTATTCTAACAAACATGTCTTACCTTGTTGTCGTGAATAACACAATTATTCTTACTTTGTTGTCGTGAATAACACAATTATTCTAACAGGTCTTACCTTGGACGCTTTTGGGTTCCGAGTCCAGAGTTCTGGTCTTGCAGCGCAGACCCTCTCCGGAACCGTCGATCCAGATGTACATGGCCTGGACCCGGGATCCTTGGGGGAGGTCCAAGTACTGCCGCTTGACGACCTTGTTCAGCTTGGAACTGGCTGAGGTGGACATGGTCACGACTGGAGACCTGGAGGGCTCAGGCACGAGCGCAGGTGAGACGTGCACGGGCGTGGACGAGGGTAAGCGACTCGTGAGGTATCAATCGGCCTGTATCGTCCTCCCGCGAGTTTTATAACAGCCGAGGCGCGTGCTCGCTACGCCTGATTGGCCACGCGTGACTGCATGCGCGCCTCCCCGCGTGACGTAACGATGGGACCACGCATGAATGAAATAAACACGTGTTTACGTAGGGAAGTGTGTGGGAAAAGAGTCAAAAGTACACACTTGTGCAAACACCTGGCGTGGTTAAAAAGCTAAAAGTACACGCAACACGCCACGTCACGCCAACACTTTCACTTTTCTTACTTTTTATTCCGTTTATTTCAATATCATCAGTTTTGCATCACGCTGACACCAAACTAAAGGGCGACATCTAGCGGACAAAAGCACACACAGCAGCACATTTTTTACATTTAGAAGACGCTCACGTGATAAATAATTATAAATAATATATTTCATGTAATTAAAAGTGGTTTTTTTAATCAGACAGTATGTTATTTAGTATGAGAGTGTACCTAATACAGTGTCCGCCAGGTGATAACAACGTGACAGTTAATCAATAACAACAATGAATGAATCAATCATCTCACCCATCAAGCTCCTGGAAACTTCCACGCCACGAGGAGCAAATCAACAGCTACTCAGCTCCATGATGATCATCATTGATTATCGATCATTGATTGTCTTGGTTAGCTTAGCTGCAGCAGCGGGCTCGCGTGTGCGTTGTCGCGCTACGCGGTGACGTCACGCGCACGCCTAACTATGGACCAATGAACGTCAAGCACACACGAAGTCTGTGGTCGGCGCTGTGACGTCACCGCCTGCTTTAGTGCGAACGTTTGGGACAAAACCCCCAAATGAAGACCTGTTGGCGGCCCTGGACGTCACTGGACTAACTTTATTCTGGACTAACTTTAAACTGTACTAACTTTAAATTGGACTAACGCTATACTGTACTAACTTTAAACTGGACTAACTTTATACTGGTCTAACTTTATACTGGTCTAACTTTATACTGGTCTAACTTTAAACTAGAGTAACTTTATACTGGAGTAACTTTAAAAGTGGACTAACTTTAACATGTAGGTTTAATGAAACTTACATGTTTTAATTGGCTTAATGGTTTCAAATTACCAATTCAATCTTGGAAAATGATTAAAAGTACCGAAGACCTTAAATTGAAAACATTTAAAGTGATTGAATGTAGCCCTTTTTTCTCTTTGAATTTTGTATTTTATCATATTTTTAAAATTATTTTTAATCCTGTATTTGTATTAGCTTTTATTTTTTTTCCTTGACATGTTGTGTTAAAGTCATAATTTGCCCAACCAGATGTATAAAATTGTTGAATATGTAGAAAGTGCCTTGACTTTTATTTACATTGTGGACATGTTTGTTGTTAAAAAAAAAAGTGTATATTTGTTTGTTTGATTGCGTTTGTTTCCATTGCAGGAAATGTAGTCTTGATTTAATTTATTCTTACATTTTTTGTCAGCCTTTCTCTTTTTTTGTAAAGGGGGCTCACATGCCTGCAAATGTTTAGCTAGTCCTTGGCTTGAAAATGTCTCTCCCCATAGCCCGTGTGTGGTCTAGCGGCTGAAGAGTAGTTTCAAACTGAATAACCAGCAGCCTTCAGGCAATAACCCTAGCGTTAATGAAAACAATAGCAAAAACTGCTAATTAATGACTTTATAAGCAACACGTTAGGTTACTACATACTACTTAATCTGCGTACTTTCAAAATGTAAAATGCTAAATATCTTTAAAAAAAGGACACTAGTGCAAAGGGAAACAGTGTTTCAATGGTATTTCAACCATAATGATATTAAAGGAGCTAGGCATTTTTGAAGCTCAAAAATGTTCGCTTTTTAAGACTAAGAAAATAAGTCACCTACTTTCTGGAAAGTGAACTTTAAAACATAATAAATGCATGAATAAAAAGTAAGTAACTTAAAGAAAATCCCTTCAGGCAATGTTATAAAACTTGATAGATTTTTTTAAAAATTATTTAATGAACCAAGTACCGACGTTACAATAGAAAATAGCTGTAACTTCTATATTTTGTTGAATTTTCAAACAGGGTTTTACAGTGAATAATTTAGCATTAGTATAAAACTATCGGACCATAGCAGTGGACTTTTTTCCGGATGAAATGTTACAATGTTTGTTTTGTTTGTCCGAGGCGGCGCCGGCAGCCTCACAAAAAGATTTTACGGAAGCTTATAAACCATGATAGGATGCTTAGGACACAGGCCCATGTACTGGGCCTTAGGACACAGGCCCATGTACTGGGCCTTAGGACACAGGCCCATGTACTGGGCCTTAGGACACAGGCCCATGTACTGGGCATTAGGACACAGGCCCATGTACTGGGCATTAGGACACAGGCCCATGTACTGGGCCTTAGGACACAGGCCCATGTACTGGGCCTGCTGCGATGGAAGAACCTCCGGTAATTTCACTGCAGCCTGGAAGTTGTCGTCGTACATCAGAATGTGTAGGAGGCTCCACTCCTTCGACATGGCAAAGTGGTTCCAAAGTCTCTCACAAAGCGCAAAAAGATATTACCTCGCTGTACTTCAAATTGCTTAAATGACAAGGTTTAAAAGTGAATATGGAAAGTTTGCCAACTCAACACACGTCTGCTCAGCACAGCACATTATAAGTACAATACTTATTCATTGTTCTCATATATGACAGGGAAGCAAAGGAGAGAGAGGACCACTGAAGGTCTGAGTGGACCCCAAGGAGACAAGGTATGTGGTGAAAGAGTCCACCAGGGGGCAGTGTTTACCCAGGAGTTGAATACAAGTCATACATTCAATCAGGATGAAATATTTCTGTCCTTGTAGTGCTTCAGTACTTTGAATTTATTCTGAAGATAGTATATTATGTAAGTATTTACAATTTCTTCTAAAGAAAGTATAACATCTGTTTATGTCCTTGTAGTACATCATTATGCTGTCTTTTTTACATTTTTATTTTTATTTTTGATTAAATCAACATAAAAAACACAAGATACACTTACAATGAGTGCACCAGTACTTGTACTGGCAACTGTTCAACATAGTGGCAACTATGTTGAACTCTTGCATGCTATTGCTGAGAAAGATGACAGGCTAGCTAGGCATTTGGAGACATCCACTGTATTTTCTGCTTTGTCAAATAGAATACAGAATGATTTAATCAAAGCAGTTGGGGATGTCATTAGAAATGACATTAAAAAGGAGATCATTTGTTGCTGTAGAAGTGGACGAGACCACATATGTCACAAAGCAAGCTCAGATTTCTGTCATATTACAGTATGTGGCTACAACTGAAGCAGGCTGTGAGGTGAGGGAGGCGTTTTTGGGATTTGATGACGTCAGTAATGACAGACACGCTCCTGCCATTGCTGAGTATGTCCAGGGAGTGTTGGAGAAGTATGACTGTGTTGAGAAGCTTGTAGCTCAGACCTATGATGGGGCCGCTGTAATGCCCTCAGAGCTTAATGGCGTGCAAGCTAAAATGAAAGCAAAGCCATGTTCACCCACTGTTACGCACACAAGCTGAACTTAGTGCTATTGCATTCAGCAAAGTGCATGTCCGAGTGTCGCACGTTTTTTAAAAAGCTGAGGGACTGGCCTCATTTTTCAGCAAGTCCACAAAGCGCACTCACTTGCTGGATGATGTTGTCAAGGGCCGTTTACCCAGAGCAGCGCCCACAAGATGGAGCTGTAACTCTAGGCTGCCTCAGACAATAAGCATGCACCACCATGATCTGCGCGCGTTATTTCACATCATCATTGAAAATCCTGACAGCTGGGATAATAACACGCTGATGATGGCAGCAGGATGTGATCAGTGGCTGTCAAAAGCATCTACATGCTTTCTCCTTATGGTATATGAGGACATTTTCAATGACACTAATGCACTTTATAGAGTGCTGCAAACAAAGTGATGGACATTGAATAATGTCTTGCACGCATCCGCGACACCATTGCAGCTCTCAAGCGCATGAGACTGGAGTTCAAAAGTTTCTGTGAGCGATTTGAGAAGAAATGCAGCTCACTAGGCCTGGCAGAGAGTGGAGGTAGACAGTCAATTAGATTTGAACCAAAACAAGTGTTCTGTAACATTCTGGATGACATAAGCTATCAAATGAAGGCTAGGTTTGATCATTTTGGTGAGCTGGCTTTCCTTGGTTTGGTTGATTGTTCAAAATTCAGTGAAATGTCAAAACATTTTGATGACACAAAACTGCAGAGCCTTTCAAAATATGCCAGATTCTTTGACTTTGTGCAACTAAAGGCGGATCTTGTTGGACTGTATAGCTCACAAACAGTGAGGGATGAATATCAATCTCCTGGACAGCTTCTCAGCTTTTTGGCCCAGAAGGACCTCATCCAAACTGTTCCTGAGGCGACAAAGTTACTCCAGCTAGTGCTCACTGTTCCATCTACTACAGCATCGGTGGAGCGGTCATTCTCAGCACTGAAAAGAATCCAAACATACAGTCGGAACAGGACCGATCAAGGACGACTTTCTTCCCTGGCAGTGATCTCCATCGAGACAGAGAGACTTTTAAAACTGAAGAAAGATAAGGAAGACTTCTTTAAACAAGTTATCGATGCTTTTGTTCAGAAGGAGCGGCGCATGGACTTCATTTATAAGTAAAGGTAAGACCATAATAAAGTTTTTTTATTAAATGTGCTTTTTTTGTGTGCTACAGTTTGTATGTGTAAAGAATGCTGGTATGAGCTTTTAAACATAACCCGTTAACTTCTGTCAATCAAATGGTGAATAAGATACTCTTTAGGGTTCATATGTTTGTAAATCTGACTGTGATGAAGTCAGTGCCTCACCAGCCATCAACCTCACCGCACGTCACTGGAGTGCACCAACCCACAAAACCTCCTTCCCCCATTTACACTCATTCACACAAAAGGGTTGTTTCTTTCTGTTATCAATATTCTGGTTCCTACAATATATATCAATATATATCGATACAGTCTTCAAGGGATACAGTCCGTAAGCACACATGATTGTGCGTGCTGCTGGTCCACTAATAGTACTAACCTTTAACAGTTCATTTTACTCATTTTCATTAATTACTAGTTTCTATTGTAACTGTTTTTGTATTGGTGCACTTCCTTTTTTATTCAAGAAAATGTTTTGAATTTATTTATCTTAAAAAGGACCTTATCTTCACCAGACCTGGTTGTCCATGAAATGAGATTGTTTAAAGGGTTCTTAAAAGCAGGTCCAGTCCAGATTATGTCCAGGTCAGGCTCAGCAACACACACCTTCATTTATGTACATTCAAATTTAGGGAACACAACAACAGATTGCATATAATCTATAAACAAAATGACATTTTCAAAATAAGCATTTCTGTACAGTTCAGATTATGTCCAGGTCGGACTCAGCAACGCACACCTTCATTTATGTACACTCAAATTAGGAAACACAACAACACATTGCATATATCTGTAAACAAAATTACATTTTCAAAATAAGCATTTGAGGACTTCCCATCTTTTTTTAATGTTTTTTGGCATCATTATCGGTTTCAATCATATAACTTTCTAAAGTTAAGAAATACTGAATACATGTTTTAAAGAGAATAATACTAAGTGAATATCTGTTTTTGGCCTTAAAAATAAACCTTTTACCGAGTACTATAATTACATTGACTAAGTCATGACTGTCAATGATCTCTCCTAAAATAATAGAAACCACATCAAGCTTCATAAACAAACCAATCCTTAAACACATTTTTTCAACTTCCACCCAAAAGGAAGACACAATATGACAATACCAAAACAAATGCAGGGTGGATTCAGACTCCTTACAACAAAATCGGCAATCATCCGACTCTGTCACATTCCATAGTTTTAACAATTTTCTTGTGGGTAAGAAGTTATAAATAATGTTAATTTGAAAATAACGATTTTGCACATCGATAGTAGTTTTGCCGATTAATTTGAATATGGCATCAGTCAAAAAGCAGTCAAAAAAGTCCTCCCATTTTCCATATATGTTATATGGGGCAGCCTTCAAAGATTTATTTATTAAATAAAAATTATATTTTTTTCTATTTATTTTAGGTCCTTTTTGCCAACTAGAATTTCGTATTACAAACGAATACTTTAGAAGTTCCATAATGAATTATTTGTGTCCATGTTTTCCCAGTTAGTTGATTAAGAGAAAAGCTTGAACAGGCATCACCATACATAGTTGTAAATTCATCATACTTCATCATCTTACCATTCTCATTGATAATATCATTAACAAAAATCATTCCTCTTTCAAACATATTTTTCCAAAAGAAAGGCTTTCCATCTATTACAATATTAGAGTTGATCCATATTATCTGCTGCAAAATGTCATCTCTTTTTTCTGGCACATAGAATTGAAAACACCACCATGAGTGGATTGTTTCCTTTATGAAGCCCGCCATGTTTCCCAGCAGACTCTCTACATAAGGAAAATGGGAGGGCATCACTTGTAAAAACGGATACAATTTCTTTTGATACAGTGCATGTTTTTTGTCCAACAGGACACTTTTAAAGACAGACACATAGCTTCAAGGTTAAGAAGTTTTAGGCCCCCATATTCATATTCATTTTACAAAACCTTTCTTCTAATCTTTTCTGGTTTGCCGTCCCAGACAAAATCAAATATATTTGACCATACAAGGTTAAGGATTTTCTTTTCCATAATTGCATAATTTAATCCAGCTTTCTTAGTGGATTATCATAATTTACTGAGCCTAGATCTTCCAGCTTCTCTGGGACAACAACACCAAGTTTGTTAACTGGTCCATCTGTCCACAAAACAGGCACTTTGCATTCCCTTTAGATTCCCGATCCTTAATATTTTACATTTATCATTATTAAGCTTAAACCCAGATTGCTGTGAAAATATGTCCAAAAGATTAAGAAGGTTTTGCAAACAATGAGAATTGGGGCTGATGAAGAAGCTTGTATCGTCTGCATACATTATTTTACTTTCAATATTATTATTACTGAGCCCTTCAATATTTTTATTCACTCTAACTTTAATTGCCAATATTTCCGTTGCAATAATAAATAAGTATGGAGACAAAGGGCACCCTTGTTTTAGACCTCTTAATAGAGGTATTGTCCCAGAGATGTATCCAGTATTGATCATTCTACAGTTATTTTTAATATATAGCGTCTTGATCCAGTGTAATAAGGTGTTGCCAAAATAGAAAAAAACTAATTTTTTACAAATCTAAGCTAATTTTGTCAAATGCCTTCTCCAGGTTGGCTACACAAATTATTCCTCTTTTATTTTCCATATTATAATTTCTAATAACTGTCTAATATTGTTTTCCTATGTTTCTTCCTTGTAGGAAACCTGATTGATCTTGGTGAATAATATTTGACCCTAACCCTGACCCTTATATTTGACAAAACAGACTTAAGTTGTGTAGCCAAACATTTTGCCAGGATCTTAGCATCGTAACACTGAAGTGTAATTGGTCTCCAATTTTTTAGATAAACTGGGCCTTTATACTGACCATTTATTTCCTGTTTCAATGATAAAGAATTAAGACCTTCTGTTTGAGTGTTACACAAAAAAACCTGTTTTATATGAGTTATTATAACTACAAAAGCAACCTCTTTATAAAGTACTTGTCAAACCTCAATAGGTATTCCATCTAATCCTGGGGTTTTCCCTGGATGAAAAGACTTAACAGCTTCCACAAGTTCTTCCTCTCTAACGAGGCCTTCACATGAATGGCTTTCTTCTGAATTCAATTTTCTTTCATCATTTTCTGGAAAAATGTTTTTGGTTTCAGGAGGGATTACCGGATTAGCAAAAATATTTCTAAAGTAATTTTCCATTTCTTTCAACAACGTGGTGTGTGTATCCAATACCTTTCCATTTGTTTTATTAAGTTTGGAAATGTTTTTTTTAGAACTATTTTTTGTTTGGATATTTAAAAATAATTTTGAACACTTTTCACCTTTTTTCATCCAGATTGCTCTGTTGCAGTCACAACTTTAAAATAAATGTTTTTCAACTAAGTCTGCTAACTCCTCTTGTTTGGCTGTAAAGGAATTCAGTTGCTCACTAATTAGATTATCATTACTATCAATGTATTTTGGTAAATCCTCAATTTATTTCTTTAATTCCTGTTCTGCTATTTTAAGTTGTTTTTTTTCCATGAAGAGTACGCAATGGCATATCCCCTAAAACAACGTTTGAAGGCTTCCCAAGTAAGTAATACATTGCTTAGTTTTTTCAATTAATACATCATCCTGTAGAAACATTTGATTAAACTTCCAATATCTGGGCCCACGTGTACTATCTTCAATTGCAATATTTAATCCTATACAATTATGATCATTACGCAATTGATCATGGATTGATATTGCAGTCACTTTGTTTAGCATTGAAAATGATATCAATAAAATAGTCAAGACGACTTGCCTGATTTTGTCTTCTCCATGTATAAAAGTAAAGTTAAAGTTAAAGTACCAATGATTGTCACACACACACTAGGTGTGGCGAAATTATTCTCTGCATTTGACCCATCACCCTTGATCACCCCCTGGGAGGTGAGGGGAGCAGTGGGCAGCAGCGGTGGCCGCGCCCGGGAATCATTTTGGTGATTTAACCCCCAATTCCAACCCTTGATGCTGAGTGCCAAGCAGGGAGGTAATGGGTCCCATTTTTATAGTCTTTGGTATGACTCGGCCGGGGTTTGAACTCACAACCTACCGATCTCAGGACGGACACTCTAACCACTAGGCCACTGAGTAAGGTGGCCTAGTGATAATAGTAATACTAATATAGTAATAGGAATAGTAATACCGTACTAACCTAGGATTTTTGAATCTCCAGATATCAATTAAATCAAATGAATCTTTTGTAAAGATTGAGGATTATAATCTGTTGAAAAATTCCCTTTTCGGTCCAGAACTTTATCCAAGGCAACATTAAAGTCCCCTACAGTAATAATGTCCCCTTGTTGTTCTTGCAACATGTCACTTATTTCTTCAAAAAAGGCAGGTTCATCAACATTTGGCCCATACACATTCAAAACACACATCTTTTAACCCTGAATAATCATATTTAATATTAACCAGCGTCCTTGTGAGTTTTTCCATAGAGTTAAATTGAAAATTAAAACATTATTTTATCAAAATCATAACACCTTTTGAATTTCTGTGACCATGTGCAAAGAAAATCGGACCATCCCATTCTTTTCTCCATTTTTCTTCATCTAAATTTGTTGAATGCATATTTTGAAGACAAAATATATAACTTGTTTTTTTTTCCTTCAGCCAAATAAATATAAGTTTTCTTTTTCTGTTGGTCTGCAAGACCATTGCAATTATAACTAATTATTCCAACTTCATTATCGTTCCTATAAACCACATGACCTGAGTAAATTCATTATATATTTGATTGAATGTCTTAACACCATAAGTTTCATAGACATGAAACTCTTGAAACTAAAAACTGCAGCATCACCTGCTATTTACCAGGAAACCAATGTCCCCTCTAATAAAGCCACAGACACACCATTCACACCACAGCACAAAAGACAAACAAACACGTACACCCCAACATATATTATTCAACATCTAACTACATTGTCCAGTCCCAGAATAAACTAAAAAGCTCCAAAACAAAATGTCAATTCATATCCGTCAAGTTGTCACCATGGCGATGACGCAATCAGTGCTCAACATTATTGTTCCTCACATGCTTCTGTACAGCTCAACGTTAACAGTTTATTGAAAACAAGACGAGCTTGTTGTCCTTTCTGCCTAAAGGACTTCATAATTGGAATGAACTTACGTGGTTTCTCCACCACCTGGATTGGGTATTGGCTGGTCATGAAGAATGTAGTACCTTTCAGTCTTCTGGAGAGAGCAAGCACTCCATCTTTGCATTTGGAGTTAGTAAAGTTTACAACCATAGGTCTCGGTCTAGCGTCCTCATTGCGTCTGACAATCCTGTGTGCTCGTTTCATTTGGATCCTCTTGACTTCTTCCTCCGAGATGCCGAGTTGCTCCTGCAGAAAGGCTCTGACGAGGTTCTCCGCGATGCTGTAAGTCTCTCCTACATCTTCATGATCAGCAGCTTGTCCCGCATGCTCCTGCAGTGGAGTTCCAACAAGTCCGCCTTTAATTTCTTGCTCTCTGTTGTAAGTTTAGTTGTTTCGAGTTCCAGGCTTGTTAACTCAACTTTTAGCGTTGTCTGTTCCTTTTTTATCTCCACCATTTTAGCGTGATTGTACTCGACTGATTTTTTTCAGCTCTGATACGTCAGTTTTTAGTTCATCCAAAATGTCCAGTTTTCCAAGTTTTTCAACCATAGCTTGCAACATTTTTCGATCGTCCGGACTAAACGTTGTATTTTCGTCCAAATCACTAGAGGAAAATTGATCACGGACGCGTTTAGATTCCTTTGATCCGAGTTGTGGCATGGTTGCAGGGGAACAATGGGCCACTCGGCGTTCGAGGCACCTTATCTTCAGCCAAATCACCCTTGTGAGTAGTGTATATCTCACCAATTGCAGAGAGGTGGATATATATAGCGTAAACGACTTCAAATCTTGTGCCAGTGGCGCGTTTATGCCATTTATAACATTACATACTGGGACTTGTGTAAAGACTGTCTCAGCTCACGTTGCTCACGGCGGCCTAACCCTAACCCATTATGCTGTCTTTTAAACTTGGTATATTATATAATTGTACTGTAGTGCATCAATACTCCTAAAGATAGCATATACCGTATTTTCCGCACCATAAGGCGCCCTGGGTTATAAGCCGCGCCTTCAATGAACGGCATATTTCAAAACTTTGTCCACCCATAAGCCGCCCCGTTGTATCCACAGTGCGGTTCACAGGAATATCAGTTGCTGTGAAATAGTAATCCGTGTGCGGATGGAGAGATTGCGTCTTTTCATGAACCGGATCCCTGTCACTTCATTATTTTAACAATAGCCTTATGTATATTACTTTATATAGATTCTACAAGAAACACAAAACTTAAAAAATAAATGATTTACAATTGCACACACAAGGTTTTGAAGTGTCTTGCTCAGGACACAACGGACATGACGAGGTTGGTACTAGGTGGGGATTGAACCAGGGACCCTCGGGTCGCGCACGGCCATTCTTCCACTGCGCCACGCCGTCCCTATATATATGTATATATATACATATACAGTATATATACATATATATGTATGTATATATATATATATATATGTGTGTGTGTATATATATATGTGTGTGTATATACTGTATATATACACACACACTATATATATATATATATATATAATATATATATATATGTATATATATATATATATATGTGTGTGTGTGTGTGTATATATATATATATGTATGTATGTACAGTATGTATATATATATATATATATGTGTGTGTATATATGTATATATATATATATATATATATATAAGTGTGTGTGTGTGTGTGTGTATATATCCATCCATCCATCTTCTTCCGCTTATCCGAGGTCGGGTCGCGAGGGCAGCAGCTTAAGCAGGGAAGCCCAGACTTCCCTCTCCCCAGCCACTTCGTCCAGCTCCTCCCGGGGGATCCCGAGGCGTTCCCAGGCCAGCCGGGAGACATAGTCTTCCCAACGTGTCCTGGGTCTTCCCCGTGGCCTCCTACCGGTTGCACGTGCCCTAAACACCTCCCTAGGGAGGCGTTCGGGTGGCATCCTGACCAGATGCCCGAACCACCTCATCTGGCTCCTCTCCATGTGGAGGAGCAGCGGCTTTACTTTGAGCTCCCCCCGAATGGCAGAGCTTCTCACCCTATCTCTAAGGGAGAGCCCCGCCACCCGGCGGAGGAAACTCATTTGGGCCGCTTGTACCCGTGATCTTGTCCTTTCGGTCATAACCCAAAGCTCATGACCATAGGTGAGGATGGGAACGTAGATCGACCGGTAAATTGAGAGCTTTGCCTTCCGGCTCAGCTCCTTCTTCACCACAACGGATCGATACAGCGTCCGCATTACTGAAGACGCCGCACCGATCCGCCTGTCGATCTCACCATCCACTCTTCCCTCACTCGTGAACAAGACTCCCAGGTACTTGAACTCCTCCACTCCTCCACTTGTGTGTATATATATGTATATATATATATATATATATATATATATATATATATATGTGTACATTTACATATATATATGTACATTTACACATATATATGTACATATATCAATGGTCTCGCCCCAGCTTACATTAAAGATCTCCTGGACCAACCCACCAGCTCCAGACTTGGTCGTTGCCTTAGATGGGACAAGCAGATGACCCTGATGGTCCCACGGTCAAACCTAGTGACAAAGGGAGACTGTGCTTTCTCAGTGATGGCACCTAGGCTATGGAATAAGCTCCCTCTGAATATTAAGTCTATCACCACTCTGGACTTTTAATGATAATTAAATATGTGCATTGTATAATTACAACACTCATTAAAACTGAAAAGTTATTACTAATATTTGACTAAAACAGGATGACAAAACGATTTAAATTAAAAAAATAAATAAATAAACTTAATAATAATTAAAGTACCATTACAAAATTTAAAAAATTTAAAATAAATTAAATAAAAAAATAAACATCAAATTGAAATAAGTGTCTGACACAAGAGCGTAAATTAGCATGGTCATCTGTGACTAAGCTGCCAAAAGAATATATATATATATATATCTATATATATATATATATATATATATATATATATATATATATATATATATATATATATATGTATATGTATATATACGTATATGTATATATATATATGTGTATATGTATATATGTATATGTATATGTATATATATATATATATATATATATATATATATATATGTATATGTGTATATATATATATATATATATATATATATATATATATATATATATATATATATATATATATATGTCTTAATAAGGTTATCCAAAAAATAGTGCTCGATACTGTAGTAGAGCGCAATATATGTATGTGTGGGGGAAAAAATCACAAGACTATTTCAGATGAAATAGTCTTGTGATTTTTTCCCCCCACACATATATATATATATATATATATATATATATATATATATATATATATATATATATATATATATATATATACATACATAGCAGTCCACTTGTTTCTCTTTAGTAGTACTACTGTACTTTGGTAGTACTCCAGTCCACGTTGTTACATCGTTTACTTTCATGTCACTGTAGAAAAAGAAATACTGTAAAGAATGTCCGTCTTCTATTTTTATATGTTTGTTCTAACAGAACCAAAGTTGTCCAGTCTGTTGTCACCAAAATAAAATACGTTTCTAACTGTTTTTAATGAAAACACATTTTATAAAACGTCTTCTTTTTATTCTTACACCAGCAAAAATAACTTTTTTTCTTTGCTTTCGTTGACAAATAACAAACAAGGTGGATTTTTGTTGTTGCTTTTTCTTTGCATTTTCACTGCAGGACAAGAACTCCCAAGATGAAGATTGAAGAAAAAACACATTTTAATGGTAATACTAGTAATAATAGTAGTAATACTATGCTAATGGGGAAAGTAAAAGCGTGGCTCGGGTGGTGGAGCAACTCGAGGGTTCCAGGTTCGATCCCCGCTTCTGCCATCTGAGTCACTGCCGATGTGTCCTTGGGCAAGGCACCTGCTTTCCCTTCACTTATTAACAGTAATCATAGTAATAAGTACTTAAAGGTAGAAAATGACTACTGTGTACAATAAAAACAATGTAATACTTATATATGCATGTTGAGAATACATGAATGAATGCTTAATCTCAAAGAATAAATAACAATAAATGTAATAAATAACAGAATGTGTGATCATTAAATATCTGAATGTAAATAAATGTTGATATTATGTAATAAAAAGAGAATGTTATAACTAAATGTATGTTTGATTTACATTTTGTACTTGAATGTTACGTAACAAATACGTGAATATACTGCAATTTAATAAAGAGTGTTAATTTTAGCAAGGTACTTGTGTTGATGTACTCCTACTTCCAAGCGACTTTGTCAAGTACTAGTAAAGGAAGAAATGATCAAGTACTTTTTGTGTGTTTTGGAGAAGTACACTTTTGGAGTGTTTACTTTTGTCCTGAGATGAAGATAAACGTCTGTCATTCTTCATGAAGACACGTTATGAAAGTGAACATGACCAAAGTAGGCGTGTCCACAAAGAAAGAAGGAAGGGGGCGGAGCCTCTTTCATTTTGTGATGTTAAGTTCCTGTCTGAGATGACGACTTGTCCAGGGTGTATCCCGCCTTTCGCCCGAATGCAGCTGAGATAGGCTTCAGCACCCCCCGCGACCCCAAAAGGGACAAGCGGTAGGAAATGGATGGATGGATGGAAGTTCCTGTTATAAGCTGTTATACAGTATATGCATTGAGCCCTTATTTTGAAGGCCCTAAGAGCGAAAAGGGTGACACGTTGAGTGGAGCGGAGGTTTTTGAAAGAAAGGAAATAAAGTGGTCCTCGTGTAAAACTAGAGCCTCCGTGTTTGTTATTTTGTAGTTTCATACAGTATAGGCGACATATATAAACCCTCGGTTACAATAATAAACACGGAGGCTCCAGTTTTACACGAGGACCACTTTATTTAAAACCTTTTTTTATATAAACCTTTATTTATAAATGTCAACATTAACAAACAGTTGAAAATAATAATCAAAGTAAATACAAAAACAGTACAAAGCAGCGCCAGGGGGTTGTAAATTCAAAGTAACTTAAATAGAATACTTTATTTAGAACCTTTCTCTGTTTGCATCACGCAAGTGACGTCAATGTTCGGCCCTCGAGAGCCATATACCACACCGTGATTGGTAGATTCCTTCAGCTCCGCACACAACGCTGTCAAGCGCCATTCATGTAAAACTCGCACTAACATTACACTTTCCTATTAAGGTGAGGGCCGCAAAATAACGTCTCGGTCTAATATATATATATATATATATATATATATATATATATATATATATATATATATATATATATATATATATATATATATATATATATATATATATATATATATATATATATATATATATGTGTGTCAGAAGTGCTACTGACACTTTGGTTATATTTGCTTTTACTGTGTTTGAAATCACTTCCTGTCCTGGTGCTCTTGTTTTGTTACTGTTTCCTGTTTGCTCTCTGTCTTTTACGGCACTTTTACTATCTGCTCCGTGTCTACAGCTGTGAGCGCACCTGTTGCTCGTTTAATTAGTTCTATTTAGTTCCACCCGAGTTCCTCCTTCGGCGCTTCATCATTATTCTTTTGTGACGGATGTGGATCGGACGGGTTTTATTCACAGTGAGTTATACTTTGGTCTTTTTCACTTGCTTTCTACTGTTTGTGTTGATGCTTTCTATCGTGTGCTTTCTATTGATTGATTGATTGAAACTGTTATTAGTATAGATTGTACAGTTAAGTACATATTCCGTACAATTGACCACTAAATGGTAACACCCGGATAAGTTTTTCAACTTGTTTAAGTCGTAATCAATTCATGGCACAAATATATATGTACTATCATCATAATACAGTCATCGCACAAGTTAATCAGACATTGAATGATTTACAATCCGGGGGGTGGGATGAGGAGAACATAGTGAGTTCAGATAGCATAAGAACAACAATTATATACATTAGAAATCCGTTTGATTAACATTTGGTTATTTAGGATCCGTGGAGGTGTAAGGGGGAGGGTGTTAGTCAAGGGTTGCTTCTATCTTGTGCTTAGCTGCTTTAATTAGGCTGACCATATTGTGAAATCCCAAAAAGAGGACACGTATATGCGTGCCAAGGCCGGGACTAGGTGAACATTTGCCAATACTCGAACTTGCTTTATAAATATTTATTTAAATACAGCAGTTTTCTCCTCTGACAGCAGTGTTTGCGCTAGGAATTTTCAAAATGGGGTCCCACAGTTAATTTTTGGGGTCTGACTTTTTTGTAAGCGTTTTAAATAAACAAACAAAAAAAAAACTTATGAATTATGGTATATCTCTTCTATATTGTGTTTTAGATAAAGGTTGTCATAAACGTTACTTCATTAAGAAAAAAAGAAAACCAATGTGTATGCATATGTGATTGTATTCAGTTATAAACATTCATTCACTTCTTTCCTTCATGGATCTAAACTTTACCGCTGCTGCTAGTTTTTTCTATGTTTTTATTTAATATGTTGTAGGTGTCATCATGTCCGCTTTTTGTGCCGGCCCAGTCACGTTATGACATCTACGGCTTTTGGAGCTCAGTGCACCAACTGCACACACAAGAAGGAGACTATTATATATGTCTCTATTATCC
>NC_084565.2:45707500-45737500 GCF_033978685.3 Nerophis lumbriciformis
TGGGAGGCCTTTTTGTGTTTGTTTGGCCGGCTGGGAGGCCTTGGTTTGTTTGGCCGGTTGGGAGGCCTTGGTTTGTTTGGCCGGTTGGGAGGCCTTTTTTGTGTTTGTTTGGCCGACTGGGAGGCCTTTTTTGTGTTTGTTTGGCCGACTGGGAGGCCTTTTTTGTGTTTGTTTGGCCGGCTGGGAGGCCTTTTTTGTGTTTGTTTGGCCGGCTGGGAGGCTTTTTTTGTGTTTGTTTGGCCGGCTGGGAGGCTTTTTTTGTGTTTGTTTGGCCGGCTGGGAGGCCTTTTTTGTGTTTGTTTGGCCGGCTGGGAGGCCTTTTTTGTGTTTGTTTGGCCGGCTGGGAGGCCTTTTTTGTGTTTGTTTGGCCGGCTGGGAGGCCTTTTTTGTGTTTGTTTGGCCGGCTGGGAGGCCTTTTTTGTGTTTGTTTGGCCGGCTGGGAGGCCTTTTTTGTGTTTGTTTGGCCGGCTGGGAGGCCTTTTTTGTGTTTGTTTGGCCGGCTGGGAGGCCTTTTTTGTGTTTGTTTGGCCGACTGGGAGGCCTTTTTTGTGTTTGTTTGGCCGACTGGGAGGCCTTTTTTGTGTTTGTTTGGCCGACTGGGAGGCCTTTTTTGTGTTTGTTTGGCCGACTGGGAGGCCTTTTTTGTGTTTGTTTGGCCGACTGGGAGGCCTTTTTTGTGTTTGTTTGGCCGACTGGGAGGCCTTTTTTGTGTTTGTTTGGCCGGCTGGGAGGCCTTTTTTGTGTTTGTTTGGTCGGCTGGGAGGCCTTTGTTTTTGTTTGTTTGGTCGGCTGGGAGGCCTTTGTGTTTGTTTGGCAGTTTGTTTTGGCCTTTTTTTGTGTTTGGCCGGCTGGGAGGCCTTTTTTGTGTTTGTTTGGCCGGCTGGGAGGCCTTTTTTGTGTTTGTTTGGCCGGCTGGGAGGCCTTTTTTGTGTTTGTTTGGCCGGCTGGGAGGCCTTTTTTGTGTTTGTTTGGCCGGCTGGGAGGCCTTTTTTGTGTTTGTTTGGCCGACTGGGAGGCCTTTGTTTTTGTTTGTTTGGCCGGCTGGGAGGCCTTTGTTTTTGTTTGTTTGGCCGGCTGGGAGGCCTTTTTTGTGTTTGTTTGGTCGGCTGGGAGGCCTTTGTTTTTGTTTGTTTGGTCGGCTGGGAGGCCTTTGTGTTTGTTTGGCAGTTTGTTTTGGCCTTTTTTTGTGTTTGTTTGGCAGTTTGTTTTGGCCTTTTTTGTGTTTGTTTGGCCGGCTGGGAGGCCTTTTTTGTGTTTGTTTGGCCGGCTGGGAGGCCTTTTGTGTGTTTGTTTGGCCGGCTGGGAGGCCTTTTGTGTGTTTGTTTGGCCGGCTGGGAGACCTTTTTGTGTTTGGCCGGCTGGGAGGCCTTTTTGTGTTTGGCCGGCTGGGAGGCCTTTTTTGTGTTTGTTTGGCCGGCTGGGAGGCCTTTTTTGTGTTTGTTTGGCCGGCTGGGAGGCCTTTTTTGTGTTTGTTTGGCCGGCTGGGAGGCCTTTTTTGTGTTTGTTTGGCCGGCTGGGAGGCCTTTTTTGTGTTTGTTTGGCCGACTGGGAGGCCTTTTTTGTGTTTGTTTGGCCGACTGGGAGGCCTTTTTTGTGTTTGTTTGGCCGGCTGGGAGGCCTTTGTTTTTGTTTGTTTGGTCGGCTGGGACGCCTTTGTTTTTGTTTGTTTGGTCGGCTGGGAGGCCTTTGTTTTTGTTTGGCAGTTTGTTTTGGCCTTTTTTGTGTTTGTTTGGCAGTTTGTTTTGGCCTTTTTTGTGTTTGTTTGGCCGGCTGGGAGACTTTTTTTGTGTTTGTTTGGCCGGCTGGGAGACTTTTTTTGTGTTTGTTTGGCCGGCTGGGAGGCCTTTTTGTGTTTGTTTGGCCGGCTGGGAGGCCTTTTTGTGTTTGTTTGGCCGGCTGGGAGGCCTTGGTTTGTTTGTTTGGCCGACTGGGAGGCCTTTTTTGTGTTTGGCCGGCTGGGAGGCCTTTTTTGTGTTTGTTTGGCCGGCTGGGAGGCCTTTTTTGCGTTTGTTTGGCCGGCTGGGAGGCCTTTTTTGTGTTTGTTTGGCCGGCTGGGAGGCCTTTTTGTGTTTGTTTGGCCGGCTGGGAGGCCTTTTTGTGTTTGTTTGGCCGGTTGGGAGGCCTTTTTTGTGTTTGTTTGGCCGACTGGGAGGCCTTTTTTGTGTTTGTTTGGCCGACTGGGAGGCCTTTTTTGTGTTTGTTTGGCCGGCTGGGAGGCCTTTTTTGTGTTTGTTTGGCCGGCTGGGAGGCTTTTTTTGTGTTTGTTTGGCCGGCTGGGAGGCTTTTTTTGTGTTTGTTTGGCCGGCTGGGAGGCCTTTTTTGTGTTTGTTTGGCCGGCTGGGAGGCCTTTTTTGTGTTTGTTTGGCCGGCTGGGAGGCCTTTTTTGTGTTTGTTTGGCCGGCTGGGAGGCCTTTTTTGTGTTTGTTTGGCCGGCTGGGAGGCCTTTTTTGTGTTTGTTTGGCCGGCTGGGAGGCCTTTTTTGTGTTTGTTTGGCCGGCTGGGAGGCCTTTTTTGTGTTTGTTTGGCCGGCTGGGAGGCCTTTTTTGTGTTTGTTTGGCCGACTGGGAGGCCTTTTTTGTGTTTGTTTGGCCGACTGGGAGGCCTTTTTTGTGTTTGTTTGGCCGACTGGGAGGCCTTTTTTGTGTTTGTTTGGCCGACTGGGAGGCCTTTTTTGTGTTTGTTTGGCCGACTGGGAGGCCTTTTTTGTGTTTGTTTGGCCGACTGGGAGGCCTTTTTTGTGTTTGTTTGGCCGGCTGGGAGGCCTTTGTTTTTGTTTGTTTGGCCGGCTGGGAGGCCTTTTTTGTGTTTGTTTGGTCGGCTGGGAGGCCTTTGTTTTTGTTTGTTTGGTCGGCTGGGAGGCCTTTGTGTTTGTTTGGCAGTTTGTTTTGGCCTTTTTTTGTGTTTGTTTGGCAGTTTGTTTTGGCCTTTTTTGTGTTTGTTTGGCCGGCTGGGAGGCCTTTTTTGTGTTTGTTTGGCCGTCTGGGAGGCCTTTTGTGTTTGTTTGGCCGGCTGGGAGGCCTTTTGTGTGTTTGTTTGGCCGGCTGGGAGGCCTTTTTGTGTTTGGCCGGCTGGGAGGCCTTTTTGTGTTTGGCCGGCTGGGAGGCCTTTTTTGTGTTTGTTTGGCCGGCTGGGAGGCCTTTTTTGTGTTTGTTTGGCCGGCTGGGAGGCCTTTTTTGTGTTTGTTTGGCCGGCTGGGAGGCCTTTTTTGTGTTTGTTTGGCCGGCTGGGAGGCCTTTTTTGTGTTTGTTTGGCCGGCTGGGAGGCCTTTTTTGTGTTTGTTTGGCCGGCTGGGAGGCCTTTTTGTGTTTGGCCGGCTGGGAGGCCTTTTTGTGTTTGGCCGGCTGGGAGGCCTTTTTTGTGTTTGTTTGGCCGGCTGGGAGGCCTTTTTTGTGTTTGTTTGGCCGGCTGGGAGGCCTTTTTTGTGTTTGTTTGGCCGGCTGGGAGGCCTTTTTTGTGTTTGTTTGGCCGGCTGGGAGGCCTTTTTTGTGTTTGTTTGGCCGGCTGGGAGGCCTTTTTTGTGTTTGTTTGGCCGGCTGGGAGGCCTTTTTTGTGTTTGTTTGGCCGGCTGGGAGGCCTTTTTTGTGTTTGTTTGGCCGGCTGGGAGGCCTTTTTTGTGTTTGTTTGGCCGGCTGGGAGGCCTTTTTTGTGTTTGTTTGGCCGGCTGGGAGGCCTTTTTTGTGTTTGTTTGGCCGACTGGGAGGCCTTTTTTGTGTTTGTTTGGCCGACTGGGAGGCCTTTTTTGTGTTTGTTTGGCCGACGGAGGCCTTTTTTGTGTTTGTTTGGCCGACTGGGAGGCCTTTTTTGTGTTTGTTTGGCCGACTGGGAGGCCTTTTTTGTGTTTGTTTGGCCGGCTGGGAGGCCTTTGTTTTTGTTTGTTTGGCCGGCTGGGAGGCCTTTGTTTTTGTTTGTTTGGTCGGCTGGGAGGCCTTTGTTTTTGTTTGTTTGGTCGGCTGGGAGGCCTTTGTGTTTGTTTGGCAGTTTGTTTTGGCCTTTTTTTGTGTTTGTTTGGCAGTTTGTTTTGGCCTTTTTTGTGTTTGTTTGGCCGGCTGGGAGGCCTTTTTTGTGTTTGTTTGGCCGTCTGGGAGGCCTTTTGTGTTTGTTTGGCCGGCTGGGAGGCCTTTTTGTGTTTGGCCGGCTGGGAGGCCTTTTTGTGTTTGGCCGGCTGGGAGGCCTTTTTTGTGTTTGTTTGGCCGGCTGGGAGGCCTTTTTTGTGTTTGTTTGGCCGGCTGGGAGGCCTTTTTTGTGTTTGTTTGGCCGGCTGGGAGGCCTTTTTTGTGTTTGTTTGGCCGGCTGGGAGGCCTTTTTTGTGTTTGTTTGGCCGGCTGGGAGGCCTTTTTTGTGTTTGTTTGGCCGGCTGGGAGGCCTTTTTTGTGTTTGTTTGGCCGGCTGGGAGGCCTTTTTTGTGTTTGTTTGGCCGACTGGGAGGCCTTTTTTGTGTTTGTTTGGCCGACTGGGAGGCCTTTTTTGTGTTTGTTTGGCCGACGGAGGCCTTTTTTGTGTTTGTTTGGCCGACTGGGAGGCCTTTTTTGTGTTTGTTTGGCCGACTGGGAGGCCTTTTTTGTGTTTGTTTGGCCGGCTGGGAGGCCTTTGTTTTTGTTTGTTTGGCCGGCTGGGAGGCCTTTGTTTTTGTTTGTTTGGTCGGCTGGGAGGCCTTTGTTTTTGTTTGTTTGGTCGGCTGGGAGGCCTTTGTGTTTGTTTGGCAGTTTGTTTTGGCCTTTTTTTGTGTTTGTTTGGCAGTTTGTTTTGGCCTTTTTTGTGTTTGTTTGGCCGGCTGGGAGGCCTTTTTTGTGTTTGTTTGGCCGTCTGGGAGGCCTTTTGTGTTTGTTTGGCCGGCTGGGAGGCCTTTTTGTGTTTGGCCGGCTGGGAGGCCTTTTTGTGTTTGGCCGGCTGGGAGGCCTTTTTGTGTTTGGCCGGCTGGGAGGCCTTTTTGTGTTTGGCCGGCTGGGAGGCCTTTTTTGTGTTTGTTTGGCCGGCTGGGAGGCCTTTTTTGTGTTTGTTTGGCCGGCTGGGAGGCCTTTTTTGTGTTTGTTTGGCCGGCTGGGAGGCCTTTTTTGTGTTTGTTTGGCCGGCTGGGAGGCCTTTTTTGTGTTTGTTTGGCCGGCTGGGAGGCCTTTTTTGTGTTTGTTTGGCCGGCTGGGAGGCCTTTTTTGTGTTTGTTTGGCCGGCTGGGAGGCCTTTTTTGTGTTTGTTTGGCCGGCTGGGAGGCCTTTTTTGTGTTTGTTTGGCCGGCTGGGAGGCCTTTTTTGTGTTTGTTTGGCCGACTGGGAGGCCTTTTTTGTGTTTGTTTGGCCGACTGGGAGGCCTTTTTTGTGTTTGTTTGGCCGACGGAGGCCTTTTTTGTGTTTGTTTGGCCGACTGGGAGGCCTTTTTTGTGTTTGTTTGGCCGACTGGGAGGCCTTTGTTTTTGTTTGTTTGGCCGGCTGGGAGGCCTTTTTTGTGTTTGTTTGGTCGGCTGGGAGGCCTTTGTTTTTGTTTGTTTGGTCGGCTGGGAGGCCTTTGTGTTTGTTTGGCAGTTTGTTTTGGCCTTTTTTTGTGTTTGTTTGGCAGTTTGTTTTGGCCTTTTTTGTGTTTGTTTGGCCGGCTGGGAGGCCTTTTTTGTGTTTGTTTGGCCGGCTGGGAGGCCTTTTGTGTGTTTGTTTGGCCGGCTGGGAGGCCTTTGTTTTTGTTTGTTTGGTCGGCTGGGAGGCCTTTGTTTTTGTTTGTTTGGTCGGCTGGGAGGCCTTTGTGTTTGTTTGGCAGTTTGTTTTGGCCTTTTTTTGTGTTTGTTTGGCAGTTTGTTTTGGCCTTTTTTGTGTTTGTTTGGCCGGCTGGGAGGCCTTTTTTGTGTTTGTTTGGCCGTCTGGGAGGCCTTTTGTGTTTGTTTGGCCGGCTGGGAGGCCTTTTTGTGTTTGGCCGGCTGGGAGGCCTTTTTGTGTTTGGCCGGCTGGGAGGCCTTTTTGTGTTTGGCCGGCTGGGAGGCCTTTTTTGTGTTTGTTTGGCCGGCTGGGAGGCCTTTTTTGTGTTTGTTTGGCCGGCTGGGAGGCCTTTTTTGTGTTTGTTTGGCCGGCTGGGAGGCCTTTTTTGTGTTTGTTTGGCCGGCTGGGAGGCCTTTTTTGTGTTTGTTTGGCCGGCTGGGAGGCCTTTTTTGTGTTTGTTTGGCCGGCTGGGAGGCCTTTTTTGTGTTTGTTTGGCCGGCTGGGAGGCCTTTTTTGTGTTTGTTTGGCCGGCTGGGAGGCCTTTTTTGTGTTTGTTTGGCCGGCTGGGAGGCCTTTTTTGTGTTTGTTTGGCCGACTGGGAGGCCTTTTTTGTGTTTGTTTGGCCGACTGGGAGGCCTTTTTTGTGTTTGTTTGGCCGACGGAGGCCTTTTTTGTGTTTGTTTGGCCGACTGGGAGGCCTTTTTTGTGTTTGTTTGGCCGACTGGGAGGCCTTTGTTTTTGTTTGTTTGGCCGGCTGGGAGGCCTTTTTTGTGTTTGTTTGGTCGGCTGGGAGGCCTTTGTTTTTGTTTGTTTGGTCGGCTGGGAGGCCTTTGTGTTTGTTTGGCAGTTTGTTTTGGCCTTTTTTTGTGTTTGTTTGGCAGTTTGTTTTGGCCTTTTTTGTGTTTGTTTGGCCGGCTGGGAGGCCTTTTTTGTGTTTGTTTGGCCGGCTGGGAGGCCTTTTGTGTGTTTGTTTGGCCGGCTGGGAGGCCTTTTGTGTGTTTGTTTGGCCGGCTGGGAGGCCTTTTTGTGTTTGGCCGGCTGGGAGGCCTTTTTGTGTTTGGCCGGCTGGGAGGCCTTTTTTGTGTTTGTTTGGCCGGCTGGGAGGCCTTTTTTGTGTTTGTTTGGCCGGCTGGGAGGCCTTTTTGTTTGTTTGGCCGGCTGGGAGGCCTTTTTTGTGTTTGTTTGGCCGACTGGGAGGCCTTTTTTGTGTTTGTTTGGCCGACTGGGAGGCCTTTTTTGTGTTTGTTTGGCCGACTGGGAGGCCTTTTTTGTGTTTGTTTGGCCGACTGGGAGGCCTTTTTTGTGTTTGTTTGGCCGGCTGGGAGGCCTTTGTTTTTGTTTGTTTGGTCGGCTGGGACGCCTTTGTTTTTGTTTGTTTGGTCGGCTGGGAGGCCTTTGTTTTTGTTTGGCAGTTTGTTTTGGCCTTTTTTGTGTTTGTTTGGCAGTTTGTTTTGGCCTTTTTTGTGTTTGTTTGGCCGGCTGGGAGACTTTTTTTGTGTTTGTTTGGCCGGCTGGGAGACTTTTTTTGTGTTTGTTTGGCCGGCTGGGAGGCCTTTTTGTGTTTGTTTGGCCGGCTGGGAGGCCTTTTTGTGTTTGTTTGGCCGGCTGGGAGGCCTTGGTTTGTTTGTTTGGCCGACTGGGAGGCCTTTTTTGTGTTTGTTTGGCCGGCTGGGAGGCCTTTTTTGTGTTTGTTTGGCCGGCTGGGAGGCCTTTTTTGCGTTTGTTTGGCCGGCTGGGAGGCCTTTTTTGTGTTTGTTTGGCCGGCTGGGAGGCCTTTTTGTGTTTGTTTGGCCGGCTGGGAGGCCTTGGTTTGTTTGGCCGGTTGGGAGGCCTTGGTTTGTTTGGCCGGTTGGGAGGCCTTTTTTGTGTTTGTTTGGCCGACTGGGAGGCCTTTTTTGTGTTTGTTTGGCCGACTGGGAGGCCTTTTTTGTGTTTGTTTGGCCGGCTGGGAGGCCTTTTTTGTGTTTGTTTGGCCGGCTGGGAGGCTTTTTTTGTGTTTGTTTGGCCGGCTGGGAGGCTTTTTTTGTGTTTGTTTGGCCGGCTGGGAGGCCTTTTTTGTGTTTGTTTGGCCGGCTGGGAGGCCTTTTTTGTGTTTGTTTGGCCGGCTGGGAGGCCTTTTTTGTGTTTGTTTGGCCGGCTGGGAGGCCTTTTTTGTGTTTGTTTGGCCGGCTGGGAGGCCTTTTTTGTGTTTGTTTGGCCGGCTGGGAGGCCTTTTTTGTGTTTGTTTGGCCGGCTGGGAGGCCTTTTTTGTGTTTGTTTGGCCGGCTGGGAGGCCTTTTTTGTGTTTGTTTGGCCGACTGGGAGGCCTTTTTTGTGTTTGTTTGGCCGACTGGGAGGCCTTTTTTGTGTTTGTTTGGCCGACTGGGAGGCCTTTTTTGTGTTTGTTTGGCCGACTGGGAGGCCTTTTTTGTGTTTGTTTGGCCGACTGGGAGGCCTTTTTTGTGTTTGTTTGGCCGACTGGGAGGCCTTTTTTGTGTTTGTTTGGCCGGCTGGGAGGCCTTTTTTGTGTTTGTTTGGTCGGCTGGGAGGCCTTTGTTTTTGTTTGTTTGGTCGGCTGGGAGGCCTTTGTGTTTGTTTGGCAGTTTGTTTTGGCCTTTTTTTGTGTTTGGCCGGCTGGGAGGCCTTTTTTGTGTTTGTTTGGCCGGCTGGGAGGCCTTTTTTGTGTTTGTTTGGCCGGCTGGGAGGCCTTTTTTGTGTTTGTTTGGCCGGCTGGGAGGCCTTTTTTGTGTTTGTTTGGCCGGCTGGGAGGCCTTTTTTGTGTTTGTTTGGCCGACTGGGAGGCCTTTGTTTTTGTTTGTTTGGCCGGCTGGGAGGCCTTTGTTTTTGTTTGTTTGGCCGGCTGGGAGGCCTTTTTTGTGTTTGTTTGGTCGGCTGGGAGGCCTTTGTTTTTGTTTGTTTGGTCGGCTGGGAGGCCTTTGTGTTTGTTTGGCAGTTTGTTTTGGCCTTTTTTTGTGTTTGTTTGGCAGTTTGTTTTGGCCTTTTTTGTGTTTGTTTGGCCGGCTGGGAGGCCTTTTTTGTGTTTGTTTGGCCGGCTGGGAGGCCTTTTGTGTGTTTGTTTGGCCGGCTGGGAGGCCTTTTGTGTGTTTGTTTGGCCGGCTGGGAGACCTTTTTGTGTTTGGCCGGCTGGGAGGCCTTTTTGTGTTTGGCCGGCTGGGAGGCCTTTTTTGTGTTTGTTTGGCCGGCTGGGAGGCCTTTTTTGTGTTTGTTTGGCCGGCTGGGAGGCCTTTTTTGTGTTTGTTTGGCCGGCTGGGAGGCCTTTTTTGTGTTTGTTTGGCCGGCTGGGAGGCCTTTTTTGTGTTTGTTTGGCCGACTGGGAGGCCTTTTTTGTGTTTGTTTGGCCGACTGGGAGGCCTTTTTTGTGTTTGTTTGGCCGGCTGGGAGGCCTTTGTTTTTGTTTGTTTGGTCGGCTGGGACGCCTTTGTTTTTGTTTGTTTGGTCGGCTGGGAGGCCTTTGTTTTTGTTTGGCAGTTTGTTTTGGCCTTTTTTGTGTTTGTTTGGCAGTTTGTTTTGGCCTTTTTTGTGTTTGTTTGGCCGGCTGGGAGACTTTTTTTGTGTTTGTTTGGCCGGCTGGGAGACTTTTTTTGTGTTTGTTTGGCCGGCTGGGAGGCCTTTTTGTGTTTGTTTGGCCGGCTGGGAGGCCTTTTTGTGTTTGTTTGGCCGGCTGGGAGGCCTTGGTTTGTTTGTTTGGCCGACTGGGAGGCCTTTTTTGTGTTTGGCCGGCTGGGAGGCCTTTTTTGTGTTTGTTTGGCCGGCTGGGAGGCCTTTTTTGCGTTTGTTTGGCCGGCTGGGAGGCCTTTTTTGTGTTTGTTTGGCCGGCTGGGAGGCCTTTTTGTGTTTGTTTGGCCGGCTGGGAGGCCTTTTTGTGTTTGTTTGGCCGGTTGGGAGGCCTTTTTTGTGTTTGTTTGGCCGACTGGGAGGCCTTTTTTGTGTTTGTTTGGCCGACTGGGAGGCCTTTTTTGTGTTTGTTTGGCCGGCTGGGAGGCCTTTTTTGTGTTTGTTTGGCCGGCTGGGAGGCTTTTTTTGTGTTTGTTTGGCCGGCTGGGAGGCTTTTTTTGTGTTTGTTTGGCCGGCTGGGAGGCCTTTTTTGTGTTTGTTTGGCCGGCTGGGAGGCCTTTTTTGTGTTTGTTTGGCCGGCTGGGAGGCCTTTTTTGTGTTTGTTTGGCCGGCTGGGAGGCCTTTTTTGTGTTTGTTTGGCCGGCTGGGAGGCCTTTTTTGTGTTTGTTTGGCCGGCTGGGAGGCCTTTTTTGTGTTTGTTTGGCCGGCTGGGAGGCCTTTTTTGTGTTTGTTTGGCCGGCTGGGAGGCCTTTTTTGTGTTTGTTTGGCCGACTGGGAGGCCTTTTTTGTGTTTGTTTGGCCGACTGGGAGGCCTTTTTTGTGTTTGTTTGGCCGACTGGGAGGCCTTTTTTGTGTTTGTTTGGCCGACTGGGAGGCCTTTTTTGTGTTTGTTTGGCCGACTGGGAGGCCTTTTTTGTGTTTGTTTGGCCGACTGGGAGGCCTTTTTTGTGTTTGTTTGGCCGGCTGGGAGGCCTTTGTTTTTGTTTGTTTGGCCGGCTGGGAGGCCTTTTTTGTGTTTGTTTGGTCGGCTGGGAGGCCTTTGTTTTTGTTTGTTTGGTCGGCTGGGAGGCCTTTGTGTTTGTTTGGCAGTTTGTTTTGGCCTTTTTTTGTGTTTGTTTGGCAGTTTGTTTTGGCCTTTTTTGTGTTTGTTTGGCCGGCTGGGAGGCCTTTTTTGTGTTTGTTTGGCCGTCTGGGAGGCCTTTTGTGTTTGTTTGGCCGGCTGGGAGGCCTTTTGTGTGTTTGTTTGGCCGGCTGGGAGGCCTTTTTGTGTTTGGCCGGCTGGGAGGCCTTTTTGTGTTTGGCCGGCTGGGAGGCCTTTTTTGTGTTTGTTTGGCCGGCTGGGAGGCCTTTTTTGTGTTTGTTTGGCCGGCTGGGAGGCCTTTTTTGTGTTTGTTTGGCCGGCTGGGAGGCCTTTTTTGTGTTTGTTTGGCCGGCTGGGAGGCCTTTTTTGTGTTTGTTTGGCCGGCTGGGAGGCCTTTTTTGTGTTTGTTTGGCCGGCTGGGAGGCCTTTTTGTGTTTGGCCGGCTGGGAGGCCTTTTTGTGTTTGGCCGGCTGGGAGGCCTTTTTTGTGTTTGTTTGGCCGGCTGGGAGGCCTTTTTTGTGTTTGTTTGGCCGGCTGGGAGGCCTTTTTTGTGTTTGTTTGGCCGGCTGGGAGGCCTTTTTTGTGTTTGTTTGGCCGGCTGGGAGGCCTTTTTTGTGTTTGTTTGGCCGGCTGGGAGGCCTTTTTTGTGTTTGTTTGGCCGGCTGGGAGGCCTTTTTTGTGTTTGTTTGGCCGGCTGGGAGGCCTTTTTTGTGTTTGTTTGGCCGGCTGGGAGGCCTTTTTTGTGTTTGTTTGGCCGGCTGGGAGGCCTTTTTTGTGTTTGTTTGGCCGGCTGGGAGGCCTTTTTTGTGTTTGTTTGGCCGACTGGGAGGCCTTTTTTGTGTTTGTTTGGCCGACTGGGAGGCCTTTTTTGTGTTTGTTTGGCCGACGGAGGCCTTTTTTGTGTTTGTTTGGCCGACTGGGAGGCCTTTTTTGTGTTTGTTTGGCCGACTGGGAGGCCTTTTTTGTGTTTGTTTGGCCGGCTGGGAGGCCTTTGTTTTTGTTTGTTTGGCCGGCTGGGAGGCCTTTGTTTTTGTTTGTTTGGTCGGCTGGGAGGCCTTTGTTTTTGTTTGTTTGGTCGGCTGGGAGGCCTTTGTGTTTGTTTGGCAGTTTGTTTTGGCCTTTTTTTGTGTTTGTTTGGCAGTTTGTTTTGGCCTTTTTTGTGTTTGTTTGGCCGGCTGGGAGGCCTTTTTTGTGTTTGTTTGGCCGTCTGGGAGGCCTTTTGTGTTTGTTTGGCCGGCTGGGAGGCCTTTTTGTGTTTGGCCGGCTGGGAGGCCTTTTTGTGTTTGGCCGGCTGGGAGGCCTTTTTTGTGTTTGTTTGGCCGGCTGGGAGGCCTTTTTTGTGTTTGTTTGGCCGGCTGGGAGGCCTTTTTTGTGTTTGTTTGGCCGGCTGGGAGGCCTTTTTTGTGTTTGTTTGGCCGGCTGGGAGGCCTTTTTTGTGTTTGTTTGGCCGGCTGGGAGGCCTTTTTTGTGTTTGTTTGGCCGGCTGGGAGGCCTTTTTTGTGTTTGTTTGGCCGGCTGGGAGGCCTTTTTTGTGTTTGTTTGGCCGACTGGGAGGCCTTTTTTGTGTTTGTTTGGCCGACTGGGAGGCCTTTTTTGTGTTTGTTTGGCCGACGGAGGCCTTTTTTGTGTTTGTTTGGCCGACTGGGAGGCCTTTTTTGTGTTTGTTTGGCCGACTGGGAGGCCTTTTTTGTGTTTGTTTGGCCGGCTGGGAGGCCTTTGTTTTTGTTTGTTTGGCCGGCTGGGAGGCCTTTGTTTTTGTTTGTTTGGTCGGCTGGGAGGCCTTTGTTTTTGTTTGTTTGGTCGGCTGGGAGGCCTTTGTGTTTGTTTGGCAGTTTGTTTTGGCCTTTTTTTGTGTTTGTTTGGCAGTTTGTTTTGGCCTTTTTTGTGTTTGTTTGGCCGGCTGGGAGGCCTTTTTTGTGTTTGTTTGGCCGTCTGGGAGGCCTTTTGTGTTTGTTTGGCCGGCTGGGAGGCCTTTTTGTGTTTGGCCGGCTGGGAGGCCTTTTTGTGTTTGGCCGGCTGGGAGGCCTTTTTGTGTTTGGCCGGCTGGGAGGCCTTTTTTGTGTTTGTTTGGCCGGCTGGGAGGCCTTTTTTGTGTTTGTTTGGCCGGCTGGGAGGCCTTTTTTGTGTTTGTTTGGCCGGCTGGGAGGCCTTTTTTGTGTTTGTTTGGCCGGCTGGGAGGCCTTTTTTGTGTTTGTTTGGCCGGCTGGGAGGCCTTTTTTGTGTTTGTTTGGCCGGCTGGGAGGCCTTTTTTGTGTTTGTTTGGCCGGCTGGGAGGCCTTTTTTGTGTTTGTTTGGCCGGCTGGGAGGCCTTTTTTGTGTTTGTTTGGCCGGCTGGGAGGCCTTTTTTGTGTTTGTTTGGCCGACTGGGAGGCCTTTTTTGTGTTTGTTTGGCCGACTGGGAGGCCTTTTTTGTGTTTGTTTGGCCGACGGAGGCCTTTTTTGTGTTTGTTTGGCCGACTGGGAGGCCTTTTTTGTGTTTGTTTGGCCGACTGGGAGGCCTTTTTTGTGTTTGTTTGGCCGACTGGGAGGCCTTTTTTGTGTTTGTTTGGCCGACTGGGAGGCCTTTTTTGTGTTTGTTTGGCCGGCTGGGAGGCCTTTGTTTTTGTTTGTTTGGCCGGCTGGGAGGCCTTTTTTGTGTTTGTTTGGTCGGCTGGGAGGCCTTTGTTTTTGTTTGTTTGGTCGGCTGGGAGGCCTTTGTGTTTGTTTGGCAGTTTGTTTTGGCCTTTTTTGTGTTTGTTTGGCCCGCTGGGAGGCCTTTTTTGTGTTTGTTTGGCCGTCTGGGAGGCCTTTTGTGTGTTTGTTTGGCCGGCTGGGAGGCCTTTTGTGTGTTTGTTTGGCCGGCTGGGAGGCCTTTTTGTGTTTGGCCGGCTGGGAGGCCTTTTTGTGTTTGGCCGGCTGGGAGGCCTTTTTTGTGTTTGTTTGGCCGGCTGGGAGGCCTTTTTTGTGTTTGTTTGGCCGGCTGGGAGGCCTTTTTTGTGTTTGTTTGGCCGGCTGGGAGGCCTTTTTTGTGTTTGTTTGGCCGGCTGGGAGGCCTTTTTTGTGTTTGTTTGGCCGACTGGGAGGCCTTTTTTGTGTTTGTTTGGCCGACTGGGAGGCCTTTTTTGTGTTTGTTTGGCCGACTGGGAGGCCTTTTTTGTGTTTGTTTGGCCGGCTGGGAGGCCTTTGTTTTTGTTTGTTTGGTCGGCTGGGACGCCTTTGTTTTTGTTTGTTTGGTCGGCTGGGAGGCCTTTGTTTTTGTTTGGCAGTTTGTTTGGCCTTTTTTTGTGTTTGTTTGGCAGTTTGTTTTGGCCTTTTTTGTGTTTGTTTGGCCGGCTGGGAGGCCTTTTTGTGTTTGGCCGGCTGGGAGGCCTTTTTGTTTGGCCGGCTGGGAGGCCTTTTTTGTGTTTGTTTGGCCGGCTGGGAGGCCTTTTTGTTTGGCCGGCTGGGAGGCCTTTTTTGTGTTTGTTTGGCCGGCTGGGAGGCCTTTTTGTGTTTGTTTGGCCGACTGGGAGGCCTTTTTTGTGTTTGTTTGGCCGGCTGGGAGGCCTTTGTTTTTGTTTGGCAGTTTGTTTTGGCCTTTTTTTGTTTGGCAGTTTGTTTTGGCCTTTTTTGTGTTTGTTTGGCTGGCTGGGAGGCTTTTTTTGTGTTTGTTTGGCCGGCTGGGAGGCTTTTTGTGTATTTGTTTGGCCGGCTGGGAGGCCTTTTGTGTGTTTGTTTGGCCGGCTGGGAGGCCTTTTGTGTGTTTGTTTGGCCGGCTGGGAGGCCTTTTTGTGTTTGTTTGGCAGTTTGTTTTGGCCTTTTGTGTTTGTTTGGCAGTTTGTTTTGGCCTTTTGTGTTTGTTTGGCAGTTTGTTTTGGCCTTTTTTGTGTTTGTTTGGCCGGCTGGGAGGCCTTTTTGTGTTTGTTTGGCCGACTGAGAGGCTTTTTTTGTTTGTTTGGCCGGCTGGGAGGCCTTTGTTTTTGTGTTTGGCAGTTTGTTTGGGCCTTTTTTGTGTTTTTGTTTGGCCGGCGGGGAGGCTTTTTTTGTGTTTGTTTGGCCGGCTGGGAGGCCTTTTTGTGTTTGTTTGGCCGGCTGGGAGGCCTTTTTGTGTTTGTTTGGCCGGCTGGGAGGCCTTTTTTGTGTTTGTTTGGCCGGCTGGGAGGCCTTTTTGTGTTTGGCAGTTTGTTTTGGCCTTTTTTGTGTTTGTTTGGCCGGCTGGGAGGCTTTTTTTGTGTTTGTTTGGCCGGCTGGGAGGCCTTTTTGTGTTTGTTTGGCCGGCTGGGAGGCCTTTGTTTTTGTTCGGCAGTTTGTTTTGGCCCTTTTTGTGTTTGTTTGGCCGGCTGGGAGGCTTTTTTTGTGTTTGTTTGGCCGGCTGGGAGGCCTTTGTTTTTGTTTGTTTTGGCCTTTTTTGTGTTTTGTTTGGCCGGCTGGGAGGCCTTTGTTTTTGTTTGGCAGTTTGTTTTGGCCTTCTTTGTGTTTGTTTGGCAGTTTGTTTGGGCCTTTTTTGTGTTTGATTGGCCGGCTGGGAGGCCTTTGTTTTTGTTTGGCAGTTTGTTTTGGCCTTTGTTTTGTTTTTGTTTGGCCGTATGTTTTGGCCTTTTTTGTGTTTGTTTGGCCGTCTGTTTTGGCCTTTTGTGTGTTTGTTTGGCCGGCTGGGAGGCCTTTTGGTGTTTGTTTGGCCGGCTGGGAGGCCTTTTTGGGTTAGGGTCAATTTTGGGGGGGGGGTCTGGTCATCTACAATATAAGATCAATTTGGGGGCTGGTCATTTACATTACAAGGTACATTTTTTTGGGGGGGGGGTCTGGTCATCTACAATACAAGGTCAATATTGTATTTAATTTGTGTCCTCATGGTTTTTGTCATCTACAAGGTCTCTATTGGGGGGGGGGGGTTCTGGTCATCTACAATACAAGGTCAATATTGTATTTAATTTGTGTCATGGTTTTTTGTCATCTACAAGGTCAAAATTGGGGGGTCTGGTTATCTACAAGGTAAATTTTTTGGGGTGGGGTCTGGTCATCTACAATACAAGGTCAATTTTTTTTGGGGTGGGGGGGCGGTTTCTGGTCATCTACAATACAAGGTCAATATTGTATTTAATTTGTGTCATGGTTTTTTGTCATCTACAAGGTCAAAATTGGGGGGTCTGGTTATCTACAATACAAGGTAAATTTTTTTGGGGTGGGGTCTGGTCATCTACAATACAAGGTCAATTTTTTTGGGGGGGTGGGGGTTTCTGGTCATCTACAATACAAGGTCAATATTGTATTTAATTTGTGTCATGTTTTTTTTGTCATCTACAAGGTCAAAATTGGGGGGTCTGGTCATCTACAATACAAGGTAAATTTTTTTTGGGGGGGGGTCTGGTCATCTACAATACAAGGTCAATATTGTATTTAATTTGTGATGGTTTTTGTCATCTACAAGGTCTCTATTGGGGGGGGGGGGGTTCTGGTCATCTACAATACAAGGTCAATATTGTATTTAATTTGTGTCATGGTTTTTGTCATCTACAAGGTCTCTATTGGGGGGGGTTCTGGTCATCTACATTACAAGGTCAATATTGTATTTAATTTGTGTCATGGTTTTTTGTCATCTACAAGGTCAAAATTGGGGGGTCTGGTTATCTACAATACAAGGTAAATTTTTTTTTGGGGGGGGGGGTCTGGTCATCTACAATACAAGGTCAATTTTTTTGGGGGGGTTTCTGGTCATCTACAATACAAGGTCAATATTGTATTTAATTTGTGTCATGGTTTTTGTCATCTACAAGGTCAAAATTGGGGGGTCTGGTCATCTACAATACAAGGTAAATTTTTTTTGGGGGGGGGGGTCTGGTCATCTACAATACAAGGTCAATTTTTTTGGGGGGGTGGGGGTTTCTGGTCATCTACAATACAAGGTCAATATTGTATTTAATTTGTGTCATGGTTTTTTTGTCATCTACAAGGTCAAAATTGGGGGGTCTGGTCATCTACAATACAAGGTAAATTTTTTTTGGGGGGGGGTCTGGTCATCTACAATACAAGGTCAATTTTTTTTGGGGGGGGGGGGGTTTCTGGTCATCTACAATACAAGGTCAATATTGTATTTAATTTGTGATGGTTTTTGTCATCTACAAGGTCTCTATTGAGGGGGGGGGGGTTCTGGTCATCTACAATACAAGGTCAATATTGTATTTAATTTGTGTCATGGTTTTTTGTCATCTCCAAGGTCAAAATTGGGGGGTCTGGTTATCTACAATACAAGGTACATTTTTTTGGGGGGGGGTCTGGTCATCTACAATACAAGGTCAATTTTTTTGGGGGGGGGTTTCTGGTCATGGTTTTTGTCCTCTACAAGGTCTCTATTGGGGGGGGGGGGGGGGTTCTGGTCATCTACAATACAAGGTCAATATTGTATTTAATTTGTGTCATGGTTTTTTGTCATCTACAAGGTCAAAATTGGGGGGTCTGGTCATCTACAATACAAGGTAAATGTTAGGGGGGGTCTGGTCATCTACAATACAAGGTCAATATTGTATTTAATTTGTGTCCTCATGGTTTTTGTCATCTACAAGGTCTCTATTGGGGGGGGGTTCTGGTCATCTACAATACAAGGTCAATATTGTATTTAATTTGTGTCCTCATGGTTTTTGTCATCTACAAGGTCTCTATTGGGGGGGGGGGGGGGGTTCTGGTCATCTACATTACAAGGTCAATATTGTATTTAATTTGTGTCATGGTTTTGTCATCTACAAGGTCAAAATTGGGGGGTCTGGTTATCTACAATACAAGGTAAATTTTTTGGGGTGGGGTCTGGTCATCTACAATACAAGGTCAATTTTTGGGGGGGGTTTCTGGTCATCTACAATACAAGGTCAATATTGTATTTAATTTGTGTCATGGTTTTTGTCATCTACAAGGTCAAAATTGGGGGGTCTGGTCATCTACAATACAAGGTAAATTTTTTTGGGGGGGGGGGTCTGGTCATCTACAATACAAGGTCAATATTGTATTTTTAATGTGTCATGGTTTTTTGTCATCTCCAAGGTCAAAATTGGGGGGTCTGGTCATCTACAATACAAGGTACATTTTGGGGGGGGGGGGGGGTCTGGTCATCTACAATACAAGGTAAATTTTTTGGGGGGGGGGTTTCTGGTCATCTACAATACAAGGTCAATATTATTTAATTTGTGTCATGGTTTTTGTCATCTACAAGGTCTCTATTGGGGGGGGGGGGGGTCTGGTCATCTACAATACAAGGTCAACATTGTATTTGTGTCATGGTTTTTGTCATCTACAAGGTCTCTATTGGGGGGGGGGGGTCTGGTCATCTACAATACAAGGTCAACATTGTATTTAATTTGTGTCCTCATGGTTTTTGTCATCTACAAGGTCTCTATTGGGGGGGTCTGGTCATCTACAATACAAGGTCAATATTGGGGCGGTCGTGTAATCCCCCCGCCCCCCTACAAGGTCAATATTGGTTTATCATTCTTACACCATGCACCGCTACAACATTACACAACTCTTACACAATGTGTTATTGGTCACACTCCTGCTGCCTCTCCTCCTGCTGTGCACACTCTTGAGCGTACCACGGGGTACACCAACAGGGGTTCCCTCTTGGCTGCGGGCGTGCCTCCGCAAGAGATCTGCAATCAACACACCTGCCCGTGATGAGCGACCAGCCTTCATAAGCCAGCGGGTGCCAGAACGTAGCTTCTCCTACCCAGTACAGTAAGCCAACACATCTCCAGCCTTCTCTCTCTCCCTGTGTTCCCTTCCCGTCGTGTTCACCGTCTCTCGTGTTGTGTCGTCCTCCAGCTTCCTTGTCGTCGAGCTGTGTATCTCGTCTACCTGGACCCCCTTTGGATTCCCTCTTGCCTTCCTGGACTAAGACCTCGCTCCTGTCCTTGACCATCCGCCTGCCCTCTGATGTCCGAGCCTGCTTTTCCCCTTTTGGACTTCTACCTCGATCTCAACACGCACACTCAACACCCTCTGGTGACCACGCTCAGATAATACTTGCACATAGTCACACTACATCTCTTTTAAGCTAATCACACACTGCACTCACATACTGAGCTGTCAATAAACACGCTGACAGCTGACGACATCATCGCCTCTCTGCAGTCTTCTTCTCCCGCTGTCTCGTCACACATTATATATTCTTTCATTCATGTGTTCATTCATTCATTCATGTATTATTACTACACCATGCACCGCAATTACACTACACAACTCTTACACACGGTTATCTATGTATTTATTGATTCATTAGTGTTACTAATTTATCATACTTACACCATGCACTGCAACAACAATAACCAACTCTCACACAATGTTATTCGTTCATTACATTATTCATTCATAATCAATCAAAGTTCATTATATAGCCCTAAATCACGAGTGTCTCAAAGGGCTGCACACGCCACGACATCCTGGGCTCAGATCCCACATCAGGGCAAGAAAAAAACTCAACCCAATGGGATGACAATGAGAAACCTTGGAGGGTACTGTTTATTATTATTATTATTATTATTATTATTATTATTGTTATTATTATTATTAGCCTTTATTTAACCAGGTAAAATCCCATTGAGATCAAATATCTCTTTTCCAAGGGAGACCTGGCCAAGAGGGCAGCAGTAAGGTTGCAATGGAAGTTGAGTGGATCTAGCATAATATTATTGTGAGAGTCCAGTCCATAGTGGGGCCAGCAGGAGATCATCTTGAGTGGAGACAGACATCTCTGTGCTGCTGACCTAACTGATGCACAGATGAGTGGTCCACCCTGGGTCCCAACTTTGGACAGCTAGCGCGTCATCTGTGGTCACCAAAGGAGAGGAGGGCGGAGCAGAAAAGAAACGGCAGATCAACTGGTCTAAAAGGGGGTCTATTTAAAGGCTAGAGTATACAAATTAGTTTTAAGATTGGACTTAAATGCTTCTACTGAGGTAGCATCTCTAACTGTTACCGGGAGGGCATTCCATAGTACTGGAGCCCGAATAGAAAACACTCTATAGCCCGCATACTTTTTTTGGGCTCTGGGAATCACTAATAAGCCGGAGTTCTTTGAACGCAGATTTCTTGCCTGGACATATGATACAATACAGGACGGAGCTAGACCGTGTAGTATTTTATACGTAAGTAGTAAAACCTTAAAGTCACATCTTAAGTGCACAGGAAGCCAGTGCAGGTGAGCCAGTATAGGTATATATATATATATATATATGTATATATGTATATAAAGGTATATACAGTATAGGCGTAATATGATCAAACTTTCTTGTTCTTGTCAAAAGTCTAGCAGCCACATTTTGTACCAATTGTAATCTTTTAATGCTAGACATAGGGAGACCCGAAAATAATACGTTACAGTAGTCGAGATGAGACTTAACGAACGCATGAATAATGATCTCAGCGTCGCTAGTGGATAAAATAGAACAAATTTTAGCGATATTACGGAGATGAAAGAAGGCGGTTTTAGTAACACTCTTAATGTGTGACTCAAAGGAGAGAGTTGGGTGGAAGATAATACCCAGATTCTTTACTGAGTCGCCTTGTGTAATTGTTTGGTTGTCAAATGTTAAGGTGATATTATTAAATAAATGTCGATGTTTAGCAGGACCGATAATCAGCATTCCCGTTTTCTTGGCGTTGTGTTGCAAGAAGTTAGCGGACATCCATTGTTTAATTTCATTAAGACACGCCTCCAGCTGACTACAATCCGGCGTGTTGGTCAGCTTTAGGGGCATGTAGAGTTGGCTGTCATCAGCATAACAATGAAAAGTAACACCGTATTTGCGTATGATGTCGCCTAGCGGCAGCATGTAAATACTAAAGAGTGCAGGGCCAAGAACCGAACCCTGAGGAACTCCGCACGTTACCTTAACATAGTCCGAGGTCACATTATTATGGGAGATGCACTGCATCCTGTCAGTAAGATAAGAGTTAAACCACGACAAGGCTAAGTCTGACATACCAATACGTGTTTTGATACGCTCTAATAAAATATTATGATCGACGGTATCGAAAGCAGCGCTAAGATCAAGAAGCAGCAACATAGATGACTCATCAGAATCCATCGTTAGCAGTAGATCATTAGTCATTTTTGCAAGGGCTGTCTCCGTAGAGTGATTTGCCCTGAAACCGGATTGAAAAGGTTCACAGATATTGTTAGACACTAAGTGTTCATTTAGCTGCTGTGCGACAATTTTTTTCAAGGATTTTCGAAATAAAGGGAAGGTGGGACACCGGTCGGTAGTTTACCATGAGGTCAGGATCGAGGTTAGGTCTTTTGAGCAGAGGATGAATAACCGCTTTCTTGAATGCTAGTGTTACAGTGCCAGAGGAAAGTGATAAGTTTATAATATTTAGCACTGATGGACCTAATAATACAAAAAGCTCCTTGATAAGTTTCCCAGGAAGTGGGTCAAGTAAACATGTTTGTTTTATCCCACTTACACGCCGTAATAGTTCCTCTAATGTTATTTCATCAAAAAGAGAGAGACTATTTTGTATTGCAGTATCCGTCGTAGATACAGTTGTATCTGTGTTCATAGAACCCAGTTGTAGCTGGGATGCGTTGTCTTTAATCTCCTTTCTAATGAGTTCAATTTTCTTATTAAAGAAATTCATAGTCATCTGCCGAGTGGGTGGAGCTATTGGGAGGAGTCCCTTGTTGGGTTAGCAATGCTACTGTACTAAACAAAAATTTAGGGTCGTTTTTGTTGAGGCGGATGAGATTTGAGTAATATTTAGCTTTAGCTAAGGTAAGCATGCGTTTATACGATATTAAATTATCACTCCATGCTTGATGGAAAACCTCAAGCTTGGTCGCGCACCATTTGCGTTCCAACTTTCTACATGATAATTTATGAGCTCTGGTTTCTTCTGTAAACCATGGGGCGTGCCTTTTAGGGGCCCTTTTTTGTTTTAGCGGTGCAATACTATTAATGGTTTCGCGCAGGGCATTGTCAAAGTTGTTAGTGAGGTTATCAATAGAGCCGACATAATTTGGGAATGGTGCCATTACCGAAGGCAGTAGGTCCGCAAGAGTCATCGTTGTGGCGGCATTAATGTTGCGGCTGCTATAGCAGTTATTATTATTATTAGCTTGTTGACAATGAGTCAGAACTTCGAATTTTGTAAAGTAATGATCGGACATTACTTTAGTATACGGGAGTATCATAACTTTGGAGGTGGTGACACCCCTGACCAGCACTAGATCTATCGTATTACCGTTGCGATGCGTAGGTTCATTTATTATTTGTGTAAGACCACAGCTATCAATTATAGTCTGGAGCACCACGCACTGAGGGTCCGATGGGGTATTCATATGGATATTAAAGTCCCCCATTATGATTATATTGTCTGTGTGCGTCACTAGATCAGCAACGAACTCTGAGAATTCATTGATAAAGTCCGAGTAGGGCCCTGGGGGGCGGTAGATAACAGCCATATCGAGAGGCAGCGGTGCGACAGACCTCATAGTAAGCACCTCAAACGATTTGTATTTATTATTTAGGTTAGGGTAAGGTTAAAGTTTTCATTGTATATTAGTGCGACCCCCCCCACCTCTTTTGAGGGGACGGGCAATAAGTGCATTCGTATAGTTAGGAGGAGATGCCTCATTTAGAGCAAAAAAATCGTCTGGTTGGAGCCAGGTTTCGCTAAGACCAATGACGTTAAGATTGTTGTCTCTAATGACATCAACTAAACGTTTTGGGAGACAATGATCTTATGTTTAAAAAGCCCATATAAGTATTGGGCTGTTTTGACGAGTTTTTGTTTAAATTATCCATAGTAGCAATATTAATAATGTTGCGTTTATTATGCGTCGTGCACTTTAAATAGTTTCGACCATATCTAGGAATTGATATGACGGGAATTTTCAGATTGTTTGCTTGATGCTGCGATAAACTGAACGCATCATAATTTGCCACCTCAGTAGAATGCACATCTACCTCTGACACAGTCACAACAGAAAAAACATTATGTGAGTTGTGTATTATTCTAAGAGAATGTGTACAGGGATTATCCAGCCTGGCGCTGGCTAGTTCTAGTTTAACTGACTCCTCGCCCGGACTAGCAGGCTCTTTAATTGCCTGTGACCGGGCTTGCTCTAGTGTAGTTAGTCAAGTGTGACTTAAACAGTAGTCTGTTTTTAGCCAGGATGATGGCGCCTTCCTGGTTAGGGTGAAGGCCGTCTCTCATCAGCAAGCCTGGTTTGCCCCAGAAAGAAGGCCAATTATCAAACGTTAGTCCCTGTTGTCTACAGAAGCTAGCCAGCCACTTGTTAAGCGAGACTAATCTGCTATATCTCTCATCATTGCCTCTCGCAGGCAGGGGGCCAGAGACAATTACTCGATGCCTGGACATCTTTCTAGCGAGATCACAAGTCCTGGCTATGTTTCTCTTTGTAATCTCTGACTGTCTCATTCTAGTGTCATTGGAGCCAACGTGTACAACTATATTCGCATAACTAGTGGTGCGATTAGCCTGTCGTACGTGTTTACTAGGCCTGTTGCGAGTTAGCTCCCTAAGATTAGCTTCAATGTCAGGTGCTCTGGCCCCGGGAATACACTTAATTGTGGATGGTTTGCTAAGCTTTATGTTTCGGGTGATGGAGTCTCCTATGACTAAGGTGTGGTGCCCGGTAGACTGGGGTGTAGGACTAGCTAAAGAGCTAAATCTATTATGCGTCTCAACCGGTACACCGTAGCTTGTAGGTCGCTTAGGACTACTACAAGCTGGGCTAGTTAGCTCGCTACAGCTAACGCTAGCAGATGTGTCCGCAACATCTAAAGTTACGAGATTACTCTGCTCTAACTGGCGGACACGGCCCTCTAGCAGAGCCAACCTATCCATGAGTAAGGTGCACGAAGCGCAGGAAGTCATACTCACTGAATTTTCTGTCACCGAGTGAAGTTCCTGCTGTCTTCCGAGAAGTCGTGGTCACGGTGTGCGGGGAGTCGCTTCCTTCCGACCGACGACCGGCGCCGCCTTTCTCTGCGCTAGCTTCGTTAGCTTAGCAGCTAGCTAGCTGCAGGAGGGGTGGTGAGACAGAGATCGGGTGATTTGCAAGTTAAATAGTACTACTAAATATGTTTAGGAAGTAGTAAAGAAAGCTGCAGATCAATTAAAAGCACACAGAACGATACTTAGCTTTCTCGAATCAGCGAGCAGTCACGCACGGTGAACCCGTGAAGAAACTTGAACAATATAAATGAAAAAGATGATGATAAACAAGTGGAATAGTGGGGAAATGTTCCTTGTAGGCTGTGTACTGTGTGCAGAGAAACAGTGTGGACAATGTACAGTGTACAATGTGTACTGTGTGCAGAGAAACAGTGTGGACAACCAACATGATGGAAGAACAAATGAGCTGCACACAATTCAAGTCTTTCGCTTTCATGATCATAAATGCTATGAGTTAGAAAATAACATTGACCCAGATATTCACTTCTATCAGGACTCTGATGTGGACTGTGAGTATTATACTGAAGAACAGTTTCATTCAAATGTTAAAATGGAAGGCTTTTCTGTGATTCATTTCAACAGCAGGAGTCTTTACAGTAACTTTTCCAAAATTAAAGAGTATCTTAAACAAATACAGCAAAGGTTTACCATAATAGCAATTTCAGAGACTTGGTTAAGTGATAGTAAGGAATTAGTGGATGGATTAGAGGGATATGAAATGTTTTGGCAAAATAGGATGAACAAAAGGGGAGGAGGTGTTGTATTGTTTGTGATGTCCTCTCTCAAATGTAGGCTGATTGCTGACATGACAACTGCTATTGACAATCTGATGGAATGTGTAACTATTGAAATAAGTGTTGAAAGATCCAAAAACATATTAATTAGTTGTATTTATAGAACTCCAGGATCATGCATTGATCAATTTAATAAGAACATTTTTGAGTTATATGAAAGACATAATGATAAGGTGATCTTGATTTGTGGTGACTTCAACATTGATTGATGATCACATGAAAACCACTGATTTTGTTAATCTGATGTTTAGCTTGAGTTTCTTTCCACTAATTGTAAAACCTAGCAGAATAACAAAGGACAGCTTAACACTGATTGACAATATTTTTACAAATGTATTTGATGGGAATAGAAAAAGTGGACTCTTCGTGACTGATGTAAGTGATTACTTGTCTGTCTTTACAGTGATCCAAATGAACAGGGAGCGAAACTTACAAACAAAAAGACAAATAAATAACTTTGTTAGAATAAAATCACCAGAAGCAGTTAAGGCATTCAAGGCTGATCTTTTAAATCAGGATTAGCAAAATGTTTTTGTGGAGGATACTAATGAAGCATACGATACATTCCTGGATATATTACTGACACTTTATGACCGTCATTGTCCATTGAGAGAATATAAGCAAAATACTAAAAAGAGGGAGAAACCATGGATGATAAGGGGTTTAGTAAAAGCCTGTAAAAAAAGGCTTTACAAGAAATCTATTAAGCATCAAACAAAGGAAAATGAGGACAAATATAAAAAGTATAAAAACAGATTGACATGTATCGGAGGCTGCAACAAAAAAACTATTATGAACAATTGCTGCATAAACATAAAAATAATATCATTGAAACCTGGAATGTGCTTAATACTATGATTAAAAAATCTAGCAAAAAGCATTTTACAGCTTATCTGGTAAAAGATGACAACTCAATTATTGAAAATATAGAAGAAATAGCTGAGGAATTCAATAAGTTTTTTGTGAATGTTGGCCCAAATTCGGCAAAAAATATTAATTCTAATATGAATGATGAGAAAAAGTTAGTGTATCTGACATTGAATTAAATGTTTCTTGGCGGAGTTTGTGAAAGTGATGTTTTAGAAGTGATAAGAACGTTTAAAAACTAAAAATCTGTCGATAGTAACAACGTGGATATGTCACTTGTTAAAGAAGTGATGGATTGTGTCCTGAAGCCGTTTACTCACATATGTAATACATCTTTATCATCTGGAACTTTTCCTGACAAAATGAAAATTGCTAAAGTCATTCCGATTTATAAAAATGGTGATAAACATATGGTCTCAAATTATAGACCCGTGTCTCTACTACCTCAATGTGCAAAAATTCTTGAGAAATGATTTGTAAATAGACTTGATAAGTTGATTGACAAACAAACATGAGCTACTGAATGATGATCAGTATGGCTTCAGGAGTAATCCATCTACATCCCTAGCAGTGATGGACTTTGTAGAAAACGTAGCTACAGCAATAGAAAAAAAGCAACACATTGTTGGAGTATTTATTGACTTATGTAAAGCTTTTGACACAATCCATCATTCCTTACTTCTGCAAAAATTGGAAAATTATGGCATAAGAGGTGTTTCACAACAGTGGTTAAGTAGTTATTTAAGTAATAGATCTCAATATGTGGAAATTAATAAGACTAAATCACAGCCAAGAAGAGTAACTTGTAACAAGGCTTGGTATTGGGACCTAAGTTATTTATACTATATTTAAATGATATTTGTTCAGTATCTAATAAATGTAAATGTATGATGTTTGCAGATGATACAAATGTATATTGTTCAGGAGAAGACTTGAAGGAAGTGTTAAGGGTAATAGAGGTTGAGTTGATTCAGCTAAAAAAGTGGCTTGATATCAATAAGTTATCATTAAATGATAAGAAAACTAAATTTAGGGTGTTTAGTGGTGCAAGAACAAATTGTGAAGCAAAATTAAAATTAAATCAAGTGGAAATTGATAGAGTATATGAAACTAAATTCTTGGGAATAATTGATCATAAATTATGTTGGAAACCGCATATTGAATATATAAAGGGAACAATATCCAAATCCATTGCCATTCTTTATAAAGTAAAACACATGCTGAATAAGAAATGTCTGCATATGCTATATTCTTTTATTTTTCCATATTTAACATATTGTGTTGAAGTTTGGGGAAATGTTTATAGAACAAACATATACCCAATAATTTAGCTCCAAAAAAGGGTCATTCGAATAATACACAAAGTGTGCTACTATGAACATACCAATCCATTATTTATAAGTTATAATGCGTTAAAATTTTCAGATAGTGTTTTTAAAAACAATGGAAATGATGTTTCGAGTAAAGAACAGCCTTCCAGCTTGTATTCTTAGCTAATTTCAATTAAGAGGAGAAAACTATAATTTACGGGGATATTGATTTTTGAAATAGGTAAAGCAAGAACTAATATTAAATACAAATGTATTTCAGTTTTAGGAGTTAAATGGTGGAACAAGCTCAGTGAGGAGTTGAAGACATGTACTTCTTTGTTAAGGCTTAAGAAAACATTGAAAGGTGAAATAATTAAAAATGATAAGTAACAATTACTTTCAACCCATTGATTTTGATTTTTTTTTTTTTAACGTTGATGTTCCAGGTAATCTTATTTACAGTGAAGGTTTAGGATAGGCAAATATAAGCTTTGGCTTCAGCCTATTCCTTTTTCGGTCATGCTTTTTCTTTTCTTTTCTTTTCCTTTTGTGTGTAAATGTGTATGATTGTTATATATGTATAGTTTGTACTCTTAAACTGGTCACACAAAATGGTTAATGGCTGATGGTTGATTATATGACCGAAATAAACTTATTTCATTCATTCATTCATTCATTCCAGCACAAGTCATACTTGTATTATCAATATTGTAGGCAGGTTTCTATATCAACACATTAATTGATTGATATCAGATGATATTTGTATCATCTATTTTGTAGTCAGGGTCTCTTATAATTGTGACTTTTGAAGAATCTTTAATGATGATGATGACAATGATGTGCACTTGCAATGAGGCTTGCAGTGATGAAATTGTGTTAAGCATAGCCAAAAAGCAAGGTGCACTTTCACTTTACGACAGCGGGTGGCAGCATTACCCAAGTTGGCAGAGTGATGGTACACCTGGTTCTTTTTGTCTGACTCCAGGAGCAATGAGTCACTCACTGAAGTGAATCGGGTCACTTGAGTCGCTTGTCACAAAGCGTACTGAATGAGCACTACATACGTTACAAAGTATGACAATGTGTGAGCTGCTGCCTGCTCTTCTTTACTTATACAATACGTTTGGATGAGATCATTTCCATGTCCATTCATCTTTACAATGATACATTGAAATATATGTCATATATACATATGCATGTATACATTCTATTTACAATACCAATGCTGCCAATGTGTCAAAATGCCAAATATGGGTGTTGATAATAGCTGGATGTTGCTTTATTCTCTATTGTCTGATATTTGACATTATTCTGCTATCAAGAATAAAAGCATAGAAATGAGACGGGGGCAGGGTTAGGGCAAGCGGCCAAGGCAGAGGTCTCCCACTCTGCCATGAAAACGTTGGCATAGGCCGGTGCAAATTTGTTGCCCATAGCAGTGCCCTTCATCTGGCGGTAGAAATGAGCATCAAATTCAAAGTCATTTCTCCTCAAATTCATTTGGAAGAGCTGCAAGAGCTCCCTTTCCGGCCTGCTGACGTCCATGTACCTGTAAAATACATTTTTGACAGCCTGAAAACCCTCGTCCATGTCAAAATTTGTATAAAGGCTGTCAATGTCAATCCTCCTGGAACGAGTAGGATTGCGGGGACGCCTTAGAGATAAGTTTTCAGGCATAAAATATGCCTGAGAATGAAAAAATTGAGGCGCAAAGCCCATGCTCTGTTGAATTGATTAACGTGGACCCCGACTTAAAGAAGTTGAAAAACTTATTGGGGTGTTACCATTTAGTGGTCAATTGTACGGAATATGTACTGTACTGTGCAATATACCAATAAGTTTCAATAAATCAATCAAAGCTGGGCGTGCGCTGCTCCATAAATGCTGCTGGGGGGGCGCTGTGGCGCACCTGCTGTTCGTCCCCATAATGGCGGTGTCATGCCAAATTTCTTCCCCCTACAAATACCTTCCCCCATTTACTTCCGAGGTCATTTTTCTTACGTCATTTCCTTTTATTTACGTCATTTCTTCTTACGTCATTGACAACGATTGCTAACACTTCGGCTTTGACTGCCCGTCGCTGGAAGGATACTTGTTTTATTTATTTATTTTTTATAATATAGCGTAAACAAAACGTCTGTATTAATCGGACAAATTAACTTGAGTCAAAGTACAGACATTTAACAGAATTATATATTAATATTTTTTGCACGTTACCACGAAGACAGAAATTCCCAGCAGCGGCCCTAACACTCCGCCTGAAATTTTCCCTAACACTCCGCCTGGAATTTTTCGAAGCCTGCTGGTGTTTGACATAAGTCCCCTGGGAAAGATAAAGACAAATGTCATTCAGTGACTCCACCATTTTCAGGAGATTTGGATTCTATCGATCGCTGTCAATGACGTAAGTAAAAGAAAATGACGTTTGAGAAAATGACCCCGGAAGTAAATGGGGGGGAAGGTTTTTGTAGGGGGAAGAAATTTGGCGTGACAGCGGCGTATGTTCGAGTGTGGGTGAGGTTGAACACCAAAGTGGGATCTTTGGTGTCCTCGTGTCACCTTCACATAAGTTCTGCGAGGCGGATGCTGGAACCGCTGTGAAAAACGGCCGTATGGGTCGTAATAACGGCCGTCTTCCGGGAGGAACCAATCTGGAGGCGGAACATGGCGCTGCGGTCTTCGTTTCCACCCGGATCTGACCGGGACCTTATAAAAAATAATGTCGCGGGTGTAGATGGTTTGAAAAAAAGTCATTGAAGGTCGGCTAAGGTTCGCTTTTCAAAAAATAAAATGTATTTAGGCCGTCTGGGTCGTATTAATGGCCGTCTTCCGGGCGGAACCAATCTGAAGGCGGAACCTGGCGTTGCGGTCTTTGTTTCCGCCCGGACCTAACCGGGACCCATCCGTCGTCATATCACTCTGAAATTGTTATAAAAAATAATGTCCCGGGTGTGGATGGTTTGAAAAAAGTCAGCGAAGGTTGGGTAAAGTTCACTTTTCAAAAAATAAAAATGTATTTAGTCTGTATCTTTTCTTTTTCTTTAAAAAGAAAAAGCGGGCCCATGGGCGTGACTTCCGCCTCGCTCGTATCCGTTTATGGTGTCGGCGATCAAAGGTAAGGACTGTTGAATGACCAGACGGAGGGTAATACTTTATAAAGTGAACTCTGTTTATTCTCAACTCGCTGGTACAGCTGTCAGTCCTGTTGTGTAATTGTTTTAAATAACACATCGTTGGATGACTTGCAGAACTGTCTTTTAATCACGATCACATATTACAAACGCTACTTCAACACTCGTGCGTACAAGGTGTGTACCTCTCTCAAGAGTCCTACCTGACACCTACTATATATTGGTTCCTAGTCATTTGTAGACTCTTACTACCACCATGTGGTCAAACACTATCATTACAAGTCCCACTGGTTGATCTCACAACAAAGAAAAGGCTTGCGCATGCGCGGACCCCGGCCCTTTATAAATAATTACTTAATAGTAATTATATATCAAGGGCCGGGGTCCGCGCATCACCCTAACCCTTGTCAAATGTTTTTTTTATTTTCAACAATTTTACACATCAATCAGGTTGAACAAAACATGTCAAGGAAAGAAAAAAAAAAGCAAATACAAAGAGTATTAAAAATAATAAAAAATGATACAATAAAAAAAAAAAAAGGGTTCAATTAAGTCACTTGAAATTTTTTTTATAAAGATATCTATTGTGACGTAACATTATCAGGTAATGAGAAGGGACCTTTATTTTGAAGGCGAGTTGCTCTCTCCTCTAGTTTCCGG
>NC_084565.2:45740000-45745000 GCF_033978685.3 Nerophis lumbriciformis
ACACCGCCGAACGTGGCGTCAGACACATTATTCAATCAAATTTCATCATGCGACGCGCGTTTCGGTCTGCATGACCTCATCAGGCATGAAATTTTGAGAAATTGGCCTCATTACCTCTCTCTGAGCAAGATGTCCCCTCATCTGCTGGAGGAAAAATGAGCCAGAATTGCAAAACGAGGTTTTATAGAAGAGCCTGCAGGGGGCGTGGCTTGTGCTCCCAACTGCAATCAGTCGCTCCTCCCGAGTGCCTGCAGGTGGCGTCTGCACACAACTGCAATACTTAGTCACTCCACAGACAAAAGAGAACTATCTGGTTACATAATCACTCCAGAAGGTAAGTATAATTCATCCAGACCAGCTGGGTGGAGCACTCTAATATCACAGCACTGCACACAAGGGTTAGGGTTAGGGTTAGGGTTAGGGTTAGGGTTAGAGGGTTAGAGGGTTAGGGTTAGGGTTAGGGGTTAGGGTTAGGGTTAGGGTGTTAGGGTTAGGGTTAGGGTTAGGTTTGGGGTTAGGGTTAGGGTTAGGGTTAGGGTTAGGATTGGGGTTAGGGTTAGGGTTAGGATTGGGGTTAGGGTTAGGGTTAGGATTGGGGTTAGGGTTAGGGAAGAGGGGGGGTGGGGGGATATAAGGAAAATAAAGAGGGGAAGTACAGAGGGAATGTGCGCTGTCCTTCGACAATCCAACCGGCTAACACTCACATCTCGTTTAGGCCCCCCGGATATCTGGTGCCCAACTTTACGATCCAGAGGAGCTCCGCCCTGTGACGTTGGGCGAGGCTCCATCTGGGGTTCATCTCGAGGACAGTCACCCGGACGGAAGACCAACCGTGTCGGACAAAGTGCTGGACCAGGTGAGTGTCGGTATTTTTGTGTCTAACGATGTTGTACTTGTGTTGGGCGAATCTCCTAGCTATGGTATTGCCCGTCTCGCCCACGTACATCTCGCCACATCGTTGACACCGAATCACATATACACAATTCTGGGTGTGTCGGCCGCCACGGCACAACGGCTGGAAAACCTTGCGGTTGTGGGGGTTCACCAACCATTGCGCGCGGCGGACAAGGGTGTCCCTCCGAGTGGAGGGCGGGTCTCTCAATGAGCTGACCCTGGCCCTGACCAACAGATCACTCAAGTTAGAATTCTTCCGGTAGGCCGGCACCACATAATGCTCCGGCAGCCTCCCACTACTCTCCAAAAAGGTCCGGAAGTTGTTTTTGACCTTTCTAACGACCCGTACGGCCGCGGGAGAGTAGGTGGTGATCAAGGGGATCACGTCTGTCCCAGGGGGAGGTCCCTTCGGGTCCAGGAAGACCCTCAACTGCCGTCTGAGGAAGGACCTGCAGTAGCCCCTCCTCTTCAGGGCAGAGAAGAGGGCCTTCGAGGCCACCAGGAAGTCCTCCCGCCTGGTGCAGATACGATGAAACCTAAGTAATTGGGATTTCACCAGCCCCGCAAAGGTGTGCTTGGGGTGGAAGCTGCTTTTGTAAAGGAGCGCATGGGTGTCGGTCCCCTTGAAGAACACCTTAATGTCCAAATGTTGCGTTTTATCAAAATTCGGACCCTTGAATGTCGTGGTATCCAAAAAGTCGACGGATGTGATGCTCGTGGTCGACTTGATGGTAATGTTTTTATTGTGAGTGTTCAGCGCGTTCAAAAATATGCCGAACTCCTCACCGGAATGAGTCCAGGCGCCCCATATGTCATCAAGGTACCGGAAGTAGTGGAGAGGACGTTTTGGGCAAGAGGCCAAGGCCGAGGTCTCCCACTCTGCCATAAAAATGTTGGCATAAGCCGGCGCGAATTTCTTGCCCATAGCAGTGCCCTTAATCTGGAGGTAGAAACGACCATCGAACTCAAAATCGTTTCTCCTCAAATTAATTTCAAGGAGCTGCAAGAGCTCCTTTTCAGGCCTGCTGACGTCACGGTACCTGTGGAAGACATTTTTGACAGCCTGGACACCCTCACTGATGTCAATGTTTGTATACAGGCTGTCAATGTCAATGGTAAATAAGATGGCATCTGGGGGAATGTGCACATTCTTGATTTTATCAATGAAATCATAAGTATCCCTGAGGTAGCTGTCGTGTCGAACGGAGAGGGGCGTTAAAAAATGGTCGATGTACTCTGCCGTTCTGTACGTCTCGCTGCCGCAGTCAGACACAATGGGTCGGCCCGGAGGGATCTCGTGGGGCTTACTCCATTTGTCTGGCTCCTTGTGAATTTTGGGGAGCATATAAAACCTGCGGGAGCGAGGGTCCGGTTCCCCCAGGAGATACCTTTTTTGTTTCAAATTGATAAATTTTTTAAGTAGAAGATTGTCGAGAATCTTTTCTACCATGGGGATGGTTTGGGGATAAATTGGTTCCGGCAGGGGTTTATAATAGGTCATATCACCCAACTGTCGAGAACCCTCCCATATATATTGCGATCTGTCAAAAATGACAACAGCGCTCCCCTTGTCAGCTGGTTTGATCACAATGTGTTTGTTTCTTTTCAGACTATAAAGGGCCTCCACTTCTTCGCGTGTCAAATTGGGTTAGGGTTAGGGTTAGGGTTAGGGTTAGGGGTTAGGGTTAGGGTTAGGGTTAGGGTTAGGGTTAGGGTTAGGGTTAGGGGTTAGGGTTAGGGTTAGGGTTAGGGTTAGGGTTAGGGTTAGGGGTTAGGGTTAGGGTTAGGGTTAGGTTTGGGGGTAGGTTTTAGGTAAGGAGAAGGGAATGGTTAGGGTTAGGGAAGAGGGGGGGTGGGGGGTATGGGAAAAATAAAGAAGGGAAAAACGGGAATGTGCACTGTCCGTCACAATCCAACGGGCTCACACTCACACCTCATTTAGGCCCCCTGGATGTCTGGTGCCCAATTTGGAGATCCAAAGGAGCTCCGCCCGGTGGCGTTGGGCGAGGCTCCATTTGGGATCCGTCTCTACGACAGTCGCCCGGACGGAAGACCACCCGTGTCGGAGAAAATGCTGAACCAGGTGAGTGTTGGTATTTTTATGCCTAACGATGTTGTACTTGTGTTGGGCGAATCTCCTAGCTAAGGTATTGCCCGTCTCGCCCACGTACATATCGCCACATCGTTGGCACCGAATCACGTACACACAGTTCCGGGTGTGTCGGCCGCCACGGCACAACGGCTGGAAAACCTTGCGGTTGTGGGGGTTCACCAACCATTGTGAGTGGCGGACAAGGGTGTCCCTCCTAGTGGAGGGCGGGTCTCTCAGTGAGCTGACCCTGGCCCTGACCAACAGATCATTCAAGTTGGGGTTCTTACGGTAGGCCGGCACCACGTAGCGCCCCGGCAGCCTCCCGCTACTCTCCGCAAAGGTCCGGAAGTGGTCTTTGACCTTCTTGGCGACCCGCACGGCCGAGGGAGAGTAGGTGGTGATGAGAGGGATCATGTCGGTCCCAGGGGGAGGCCCCTTCGGGTCCAAGAAGACCCTCAACTGCCGTCTGAGGAAGGACCTGGAATAGCCCCTCCCCTTCAGGGCAGAAAAGAGGGTCCTCGAGGCCGTCAGGAAGTCCTCCCTTCTGGTGCAGACACGATGGAACCTCAACAATTGGGATTTCACCAACCCCGCGAAGGTATGCTTGGGGTGGAAGCTGCTTTTGAAGAGGAGCGCGTGGGTGTCGGTCTCCTTGAAGAACACCCTGATGTCCAAGTGTTGCGTGTCGGCAAAGTCGGGACCCTTGAATGTCGTGGTGTCCAAAAAGTCGACCGATGTGTTGCTCGTGGTCGACTTGATGGTGATATTTTTATTGTGAGTGTTCAGCGTGTTTAAGAACACGCTGAACTCCTCACTGGAATGGGTCCAGACACCCCAGATGTCATCCAGGTACCGGAAGTAGTGGAGAGGACGTTTTGGGCAGGCGGCCAAGGCAGAGGTCTCCCACTCTGCCATAAAAATGTTGGCATACGCCGGTGCAAATTTCTTGCCCATAGCAGTGCCCTTAATTTGGAGGTAGAAACGACCGTCAAACTCAAAGTCGTTTCTCCTCAAATTAATGTCGAGGAGCTGCAGGAGCTCCTTTTCGGGCCTGCTAACGTCGCGGTACCTGTAGAAGACATTTTTGACAGCCTGTATCCCCTCATTTATATCAATGTTTGTGTACAGGCTGTCAATGTCGATGGTGAACAAAATGGCATCTGGGGGAATGCAGACCTTCTTGATTTTATCAATAAAATCATAGGTATCCCTGAGGTAGCTGTCGTGCAGAACGGAGAGCGGCGTCAGATAATGATCGATGAACGCCGCCGTTCTGTACGTCTCGCTGCCGCAGTCAGACACAATGGGTCGCCCCGGAGGGATCTCGTGGGGCTTGCTCCACTTGTCTGGCTCCTTGTGAATTTTAGGGAGCATGTAGAACCTGCGGGGGCGAGGATCCGGCTCCCCCATGAGATACCTATGTTGTTTAAAATTGATAAATTTTTTAAGTAGAAGATTATCCAGAATCTTTTCTACCATGGGAATAGTTTGCGGATAAATAGGTTCCGGCAGTGGTTTATAATACGTCATGTCACTCAACTGCCGAGAACCCTCCCATATGTATTGCGATCTGTCAAAAATGACAACAGCACTCCCCTTGTCGGCTGGTTTGATCACAATATGTTTGTTTGTTTTTAGACTATGAAGGGCCTCGACTTCTCCGCGTGTCAAATTGGGAGCGACCGCAGGTGCGCAACCCGAACCGGACATGGAGAGCCCGTCGGACCGGACCATAGCCTGGAATTCCGGAGGCATAAGTCCAGGTGAGGGCTCCCAGCCGGAACGGGCTGTGAACGGTGTAGGTCCGAGAGAATCTTGTTTCTCATAGTATACCTCAAGTTTGACACGTCTGTGGTAGCGCTGGAGGTCAAATTGAAGTTGATGATGCCAGTCGCTACTGAGATTAGTGGAAGGAATGAAGTTGAGGCCCTTATTGAGGAGGGAGATTTGTAAGGGGGTTGGCGTGAAATTATGGGCCAAATTTATCACGTTCTTATTACCCCCCCGAGCGATC
>NC_084566.2:0-37500 GCF_033978685.3 Nerophis lumbriciformis
TGACAACTCCACAACGTCCATGGAGGGGAATTTAAAAGCACAGTGTTTTTATAATATTATCAAAATAACACATCATTTGAATAATGTTACAAAAGACACTCACCCCCAGTCCATAATAAAAATGGAAGAGACGCTTGCCACCATGATCAAACCAGCGGTCTCCAACCCTGACGTTGAGACGCTTATCAGGTGCAATGCCAGGACTTGGGCATTAACGACGGTTGAGGTTTTAAGAGACCATTATAAAAACACTCTACAAGTGGAATTGGACAAGATAACCAGTTTTATTGACGAGGTTTGGAGACCCGCTTTTCAGCTGGCCTCCACATGGGCCAAGAAACATCTGGGACGCAGACTGATGGGGGACACCCTCGGGAAGGCCGAGGCTCTGATCGTCGCGGCCTTCGCCGACCCCCCTGTCAACGCGGAGGTGGTACGCCCGGCCCAGTCCTTGCCGGTCCAGACCGCCACCCGGGTATCGGTGGGCACCCATACTGACCCTACGGGCCCTGACGGGGCTCCTGGGGTGGTACGGGCTAGCAGCCCTCCGGCTCGGGTCGTCGCCCGGGTCTCGGTGGCTACCAGCACCGACGCCGTGGCTCCAGATTGGTCTCCTGAGATGGATCGGGATGCAATCCCTCCAGCACGGGTTGCCCCGATCTTCCTTCCTCGTCGACCGGAACCACCCAAGGAGCAGAGGGTGACACAGCCCCGGGCCACGGACAGCGGGCCTGCCCAGGACACCCTCGGCGAGGCTCCGCCCACCCAGCTTATTCCTGCATCTCGCAGGAGGCTTCCTCTGGGATCACCTGCAAGACAAGACACACAGGAGACCCCCACTCAGACCGAGGACGACGATGACTCACCACGGGGGTCCACAAGCTCCGGGGCGGATCAAACCCAGGACACCCCCACCCATACAGAGGACGACGATGACTCACCAGGGGGACCCACGGCCTCCTCGCCTCTCCTGATCGACTTTCGGGATGAAGAACAGGAGCGGGGGCTTTCTTCGGTGATGTCCCCTCGTTACTCTTCCGCGACCCCCGACTGGTCCCCTCTCCAGCCTGAGACGGCAGATGAGACGGCACCACAGGGTGAATTTTCACCACGGGGGCCCACACTTTCCGGGGCTCCTATGGTGGACTATGAGGACTCACCCTTGCAGCGGACGCCTCCTCAGGAGACGCCCCCTCAGGAGATGCTTCCTCAGGAGTCCCCCGATTGGGCACATTTGTTCCCTGGGGCACTAAAAAGGAAGCCACACAAGAGGCCTTCCGTCCCAGATACTCCACAACACCTGTCTATTCCAGAATGTGTCGAGTTGGTAGAGGATACGACTAGTGCCTCCCCCCGTAGACCCACTAGACACATGGTCTCGAGTAGGAGGATGATGGATTGGAAGTTGTCGGCCAACAAGAAATTCTTGGTGATCGGCGACTCCAATCTGTCCCACCTACCACCCTTTTACGTCGACGACCTTCAGATCGACAGTTACCCGGGCGCCAGTTTTAGACACGCGGAGGCCATCCTACGCAAGACCGTAATTGCTGCACCGGTTGAAGTGTTGGTTCTAGCCTTTGGGATCAACCATCGTGAGCAGAAAGTTAAGGAGACCGCTATTAAGCAGCTCCAAGGGGCACTCAGGATGGCCGTGGCTACCTTCCCACGGGCCCGAGTGCTAATCCCCCTGATTAACTATTCGGCCGCTTTGCCCGTTGAGCAGAAAAACAACCTCGGGCGGCTGAATAGTTTAATCAGCAACAATTATGCTCACATCCCGGCTCTCGACAGCCGGGACTTTGAGACCCAACCCGACCTGGTCCACTGGACTCGGGACACGGCCAAGTTGATGCTCAAGCACTGGCTTGACTTTTTAAACTTGGCATCCCCATAATCCCGATCGCTCGGGGGGGTAATAAGAACGTGATAAATTTGGCCCATAATTTCACGCCAACCCCCTTACAAATCTCCCTCCTCAATAAGGGCCTCAACTTCATTCCTTCCACCAATCTCAGTAGCGACTGGCATCATCAACTTCAATTTGACCTCCAGCGCTACCACAGACGTGTCAAACTTGAGGTATACTATGAGAAACAAGATTCTCTCGGACCTACACCGTTCACAGCCCGTTCCGGCTGGGAGCCCTCACCTGGACTTATGCCTCCGGAATTCCAGGCTATGGTCCGGTCCGACGGGCTCTCCATGTCCGGTTCGGGTTGCGCACCTGCGGTCGCTCCCAATTTGACACGCGGAGAAGTCGAGGCCCTTCATAGTCTAAAAACAAACAAACATATTGTGATCAAACCAGCCGACAAGGGGAGTGCTGTTGTCATTTTTGACAGATCGCAATACATATGGGAGGGTTCTCGGCAGTTGAGTGACATGACGTATTATAAACCACTGCCGGAACCTATTTATCCGCAAACTATTCCCATGGTAGAAAAGATTCTGGATAATCTTCTACTTAAAAAATTTATCAATTTTAAACAACATAGGTATCTCATGGGGGAGCCGGATCCTCGCCCCCGCAGGTTCTACATGCTCCCTAAAATTCACAAGGAGCCAGACAAGTGGAGCAAGCCCCACGAGATCCCTCCGGGGCGACCCATTGTGTCTGACTGCGGCAGCGAGACGTACAGAACGGCGGCGTTCATTGATCATTATCTGACGCCGCTTTCCGTTCTGCACGACAGCTACCTCAGGGATACCTATGATTTTATTGATAAAATCAAGAATGTTTGCATTCCCCCAGATGCCATTTTGTTTACCATCGACATTGACAGCCTGTATACAAACATTGATATAAATGAGGGGATACAGGCTGTCAAAAATGTCTTCTACAGGTACCGCGACGTTAGCAGGCCCGAAAAGGAGCTCCTGCAGCTCCTCGACATTAATTTGAGGAGAAACGACTTTGAGTTTGACGGTCGTTTCTACCTCCAAATTAAGGGCACTGCTATGGGCAAGAAATTTGCACCGGCGTATGCCAACATTTTTATGGCAGAGTGGGAGACCTCTGCCTTGGCCGCCTGCCCAAAACGTCCTCTCCACTACTTCCGGTACCTGGATGACATCTGGGGTGTCTGGACCCATTCCAGTGAGGAGTTCAGCGTGTTCTTAAACACGCTGAACACTCACAATAAAAATATCACCATCAAGTCGACCACGAGCAACACATCGGTCGACTTTTTGGACACCACGACATTCAAGGGTCCCGACTTTGCCGACACGCAACACTTGGACATCAGGGTGTTCTTCAAGGAGACCGACACCCACGCGCTCCTCTTCAAAAGCAGCTTCCACCCCAAGCATACCTTCGCGGGGTTGGTGAAATCCCAATTGTTGAGGTTCCATCGTGTCTGCACCAGAAGGGAGGACTTCCTGACGGCCTCGAGGACCCTCTTTTCTGCCCTGAAGGGGAGGGGCTATTCCAGGTCCTTCCTCCGACGGCAGTTGAGGGTCTTCTTGGACCCGAAGGGGCCTCCCCCTGGGACCGACATGATCCCTCTCATCACCACCTACTCTCCCTCGGCCGTGCGGGTCGCCAAGAAGGTCAAAGACCACTTCCGGACCTTTGCGGAGAGTAGCGGGAGGCTGCCGGGGCGCTACGTGGTGCCGGCCTACCGTAAGAACCCCAACTTGAATGATCTGTTGGTCAGGGCCAGGGTCAGCTCACTGAGAGACCCGCCCTCCACTAGGAGGGACACCCTTGTCCGCCACTCACCATGGTTGGTGAACCCCCACAACCGCAAGGTTTTCCGGCCGTTGTGCCGTGGCGGCCGACACACCCGAAACTGTGTGTACGTGATTCGGTGCCAACGATGTGGCGATATGTACGTGGGCGAGACGGGCAATACCTTAGCTAGGAGATTCGCCCAACACAAGTACAACATCGTTAGGCATAAAAATACCAACACTCACCTGGTGCAGCATTTTCTCCGACACGGGTGGTCTTCCGTCCGGGCGACTGTCGTAGAGACGGATCCCAAATGGAGCCTCGCCCAACGCCACCGGGCGGAGCTCCTTTGGATCTCCAAATTGGGCACCAGACATCCAGGGGGCCTAAATGACGTATGAGTGTGAGCCCGTTGGATTGTGACGGACAGTGCACATTCCCGTTTTTTCCCTTCTTTATTTTTCCCATATCCCCCACCCCCCCCTCTTCCCTAACCCTAACCATTCCCTTCTCCTACCTAAAACCTACCCCCAAACCTAACCAGCCAGTGCCTCCAATCCTCTTACGGCTCTCACTCTCCCTCGCTCGCCCTCCTGGACCTGCAAAAAATCACAATTAGGGGAGGTAATAGGGAATATATGCCTAACACCTAACCATAACCCTAATCCTAAAACCTAACCCTAACCCTAACCCTAACCCTAACCTCGGGTACGGTACATATACGTACATTCAGAACATTCACTAAGGGGAGGTGACTGGGAATATCCTCTCCCAACTCTCTGTTTAATACTGAAGCCCTAGGTCACACATCCAGGGTACTTTCTGTATTATTTCCATTGAATGTACTAGTGTTTGTCAATTATTATTATATATATATATTTATTATAATATATTATATAATTCATATCATATTACAGAGTATTATATATTATATATCATATACCAATAACAATGTTTACCATTTCATGTTATTGTTTTAGCAGATAGGATTTTGCAGTAGCATCCTGGGGCTTCAGAGGGTCACTGTTGTCTTCTTTTTACACTTGTGTTGGGGTCAAGACTTCTATTTTGAAGGCCAACTTGTGTTTCACGTGGACCCCACCCCTTCATTTAAATGTTTTATTGCTATTAACACCTTTCTCCTGCAATACCTGTTTTCACTGCAAGGATAAAAGGTTGATTTTAGCCTACCTGCCGTGCTAACCTGCTAACTCTCTACAAACGAGTCAGGCCTGATGAAGGTATCTTACCGAAACGTTGCCATCTGACTCGTTTCATGTAAATATACATTTTCTACTTTTTTCATATTTTTCTGACACATTGTAGTATTTTTCTTGTATTTGTTTACTTGCCGTGTCCAGTTGAAGGCCTGGTCGCGGCGCGACGCTTTCGTTCCACTAGTCGCTATTTTCTGTAAATAAACAGCCTATTTTTGATACTACATGTGCTATTTTTACTCACGAGATATTCCGGTGGCTCATTAGCGCGAGATACAGCATATTTTTGAACAAAAAAGTATATCTCACCGTTTATGCAGCCAGCCATCAACCGGAAGTGATTATCTTGACCTCGGCGGAAGTCCCGCCTCCGAGCATTCCGTTCTCTCTTTTTCACAAAGGAAACGGATAAAGACAATTTATTTTTATAAAGCGAACAAACCTTTTTTCGCCAACCAGTTTTTTACATCATCCACACCAGCGACATATTAAAATAATTTTGCAATATGTCGGATGGTTTCGAATACGACTGGCTTCCGGTCAGGTCGGGGCGAAGACGCGCACGGCGACGTCAGGCTGCGCCTTCAGAGTGGCTCGCCCAGGATGATGAACGTTGTCATTATGACCAGGAGGAATATTTTTCTCAGTGGGATGAGCAGCGGCCCCAGAGGTCTTATGCGGATGTAGCACGGGGACGGCAGGATTCCTATCCGCGTCGCCCCTACCCGCAGACACGCCGCCATTTTGATGACCTACATCAAGAGCGCCGCAGCGCCCCTCAGTGGAATTATAGGAGAAACACACGCCAAAATAGGAATTTTGTGCCTTCAAGACAGCACTCTCAGGAGTACTTTAGGCCACAATATTCACCTCAAAGACGTCCCCGCTATCCTCCTCCCCCCAGGGGGACACGGAGGAAACGCCGGGATGCTTCCAGGAGGAATGGGCGCTCCCGTAATACCAGTAGAGACATGGACTCTAGGCCTCCCAGACATTATTCTCAGGACTATTTTTTACCTGAACATTGGCCTCAAAGACGTCCCCGCAATCCTCCCCGTCCCAAGAAGACACGCAAGAAGCGTCAGGACGCTTCTCGGAGGACTGCACCCCCTGACAACTCCACAACGTCCATGGAGGGGAATTTAAAAGCACAGTGTTTTTATAATATTATCAAAATAACACATCATTTGAATAATGTTACAAAAGACACTCACCCCCAGTCCATAATAAAAATGGAAGAGACGCTTGCCACCATGATCAAACCAGCGGTCTCCAACCCTGACGTTGAGACGCTTATCAGGTGCAATGCCAGGACTTGGGCATTAACGACGGTTGAGGTTTTAAGAGACCATTATAAAAACACTCTACAAGTGGAATTGGACAAGATAACCAGTTTTATTGACGAGGTTTGGAGACCCGCTTTTCAGCTGGCCTCCACATGGGCCAAGAAACATCTGGGACGCAGACTGATGGGGGACACCCTCGGGAAGGCCGAGGCTCTGATCGTCGCGGCCTTCGCCGACCCCCCTGTCAACGCGGAGGTGGTACGCCCGGCCCAGTCCTTGCCGGTCCAGACCGCCACCCGGGTATCGGTGGGCACCCATACTGACCCTACGGGCCCTGACGGGGCTCCTGGGGTGGTACGGGCTAGCAGCCCTCCGGCTCGGGTCGTCGCCCGGGTCTCGGTGGCTACCAGCACCGACGCCGTGGCTCCAGATTGGTCTCCTGAGATGGATCGGGATGCAATCCCTCCAGCACGGGTTGCCCCGATCTTCCTTCCTCGTCGACCGGAACCACCCAAGGAGCAGAGGGTGACACAGCCCCGGGCCACGGACAGCGGGCCTGCCCAGGACACCCTCGGCGAGGCTCCGCCCACCCAGCTTATTCCTGCATCTCGCAGGAGGCTTCCTCTGGGATCACCTGCAAGACAAGACACACAGGAGACCCCCACTCAGACCGAGGACGACGATGACTCACCACGGGGGTCCACAAGCTCCGGGGCGGATCAAACCCAGGACACCCCCACCCATACAGAGGACGACGATGACTCACCAGGGGGACCCACGGCCTCCTCGCCTCTCCTGATCGACTTTCGGGATGAAGAACAGGAGCGGGGGCTTTCTTCGGTGATGTCCCCTCGTTACTCTTCCGCGACCCCCGACTGGTCCCCTCTCCAGCCTGAGACGGCAGATGAGACGGCACCACAGGGTGAATTTTCACCACGGGGGCCCACACTTTCCGGGGCTCCTATGGTGGACTATGAGGACTCACCCTTGCAGCGGACGCCTCCTCAGGAGACGCCCCCTCAGGAGATGCTTCCTCAGGAGTCCCCCGATTGGGCACATTTGTTCCCTGGGGCACTAAAAAGGAAGCCACACAAGAGGCCTTCCGTCCCAGATACTCCACAACACCTGTCTATTCCAGAATGTGTCGAGTTGGTAGAGGATACGACTAGTGCCTCCCCCCGTAGACCCACTAGACACATGGTCTCGAGTAGGAGGATGATGGATTGGAAGTTGTCGGCCAACAAGAAATTCTTGGTGATCGGCGACTCCAATCTGTCCCACCTACCACCCTTTTACGTCGACGACCTTCAGATCGACAGTTACCCGGGCGCCAGTTTTAGACACGCGGAGGCCATCCTACGCAAGACCGTAATTGCTGCACCGGTTGAAGTGTTGGTTCTAGCCTTTGGGATCAACCATCGTGAGCAGAAAGTTAAGGAGACCGCTATTAAGCAGCTCCAAGGGGCACTCAGGATGGCCGTGGCTACCTTCCCACGGGCCCGAGTGCTAATCCCCCTGATTAACTATTCGGCCGCTTTGCCCGTTGAGCAGAAAAACAACCTCGGGCGGCTGAATAGTTTAATCAGCAACAATTATGCTCACATCCCGGCTCTCGACAGCCGGGACTTTGAGACCCAACCCGACCTGGTCCACTGGACTCGGGACACGGCCAAGTTGATGCTCAAGCACTGGCTTGACTTTTTAAACTTGGCATCCCCATAATCCCGATCGCTCGGGGGGGTAATAAGAACGTGATAAATTTGGCCCATAATTTCACGCCAACCCCCTTACAAATCTCCCTCCTCAATAAGGGCCTCAACTTCATTCCTTCCACCAATCTCAGTAGCGACTGGCATCATCAACTTCAATTTGACCTCCAGCGCTACCACAGACGTGTCAAACTTGAGGTATACTATGAGAAACAAGATTCTCTCGGACCTACACCGTTCACAGCCCGTTCCGGCTGGGAGCCCTCACCTGGACTTATGCCTCCGGAATTCCAGGCTATGGTCCGGTCCGACGGGCTCTCCATGTCCGGTTCGGGTTGCGCACCTGCGGTCGCTCCCAATTTGACACGCGGAGAAGTCGAGGCCCTTCATAGTCTAAAAACAAACAAACATATTGTGATCAAACCAGCCGACAAGGGGAGTGCTGTTGTCATTTTTGACAGATCGCAATACATATGGGAGGGTTCTCGGCAGTTGAGTGACATGACGTATTATAAACCACTGCCGGAACCTATTTATCCGCAAACTATTCCCATGGTAGAAAAGATTCTGGATAATCTTCTACTTAAAAAATTTATCAATTTTAAACAACATAGGTATCTCATGGGGGAGCCGGATCCTCGCCCCCGCAGGTTCTACATGCTCCCTAAAATTCACAAGGAGCCAGACAAGTGGAGCAAGCCCCACGAGATCCCTCCGGGGCGACCCATTGTGTCTGACTGCGGCAGCGAGACGTACAGAACGGCGGCGTTCATTGATCATTATCTGACGCCGCTTTCCGTTCTGCACGACAGCTACCTCAGGGATACCTATGATTTTATTGATAAAATCAAGAATGTTTGCATTCCCCCAGATGCCATTTTGTTTACCATCGACATTGACAGCCTGTATACAAACATTGATATAAATGAGGGGATACAGGCTGTCAAAAATGTCTTCTACAGGTACCGCGACGTTAGCAGGCCCGAAAAGGAGCTCCTGCAGCTCCTCGACATTAATTTGAGGAGAAACGACTTTGAGTTTGACGGTCGTTTCTACCTCCAAATTAAGGGCACTGCTATGGGCAAGAAATTTGCACCGGCGTATGCCAACATTTTTATGGCAGAGTGGGAGACCTCTGCCTTGGCCGCCTGCCCAAAACGTCCTCTCCACTACTTCCGGTACCTGGATGACATCTGGGGTGTCTGGACCCATTCCAGTGAGGAGTTCAGCGTGTTCTTAAACACGCTGAACACTCACAATAAAAATATCACCATCAAGTCGACCACGAGCAACACATCGGTCGACTTTTTGGACACCACGACATTCAAGGGTCCCGACTTTGCCGACACGCAACACTTGGACATCAGGGTGTTCTTCAAGGAGACCGACACCCACGCGCTCCTCTTCAAAAGCAGCTTCCACCCCAAGCATACCTTCGCGGGGTTGGTGAAATCCCAATTGTTGAGGTTCCATCGTGTCTGCACCAGAAGGGAGGACTTCCTGACGGCCTCGAGGACCCTCTTTTCTGCCCTGAAGGGGAGGGGCTATTCCAGGTCCTTCCTCCGACGGCAGTTGAGGGTCTTCTTGGACCCGAAGGGGCCTCCCCCTGGGACCGACATGATCCCTCTCATCACCACCTACTCTCCCTCGGCCGTGCGGGTCGCCAAGAAGGTCAAAGACCACTTCCGGACCTTTGCGGAGAGTAGCGGGAGGCTGCCGGGGCGCTACGTGGTGCCGGCCTACCGTAAGAACCCCAACTTGAATGATCTGTTGGTCAGGGCCAGGGTCAGCTCACTGAGAGACCCGCCCTCCACTAGGAGGGACACCCTTGTCCGCCACTCACCATGGTTGGTGAACCCCCACAACCGCAAGGTTTTCCGGCCGTTGTGCCGTGGCGGCCGACACACCCGAAACTGTGTGTACGTGATTCGGTGCCAACGATGTGGCGATATGTACGTGGGCGAGACGGGCAATACCTTAGCTAGGAGATTCGCCCAACACAAGTACAACATCGTTAGGCATAAAAATACCAACACTCACCTGGTGCAGCATTTTCTCCGACACGGGTGGTCTTCCGTCCGGGCGACTGTCGTAGAGACGGATCCCAAATGGAGCCTCGCCCAACGCCACCGGGCGGAGCTCCTTTGGATCTCCAAATTGGGCACCAGACATCCAGGGGGCCTAAATGACGTATGAGTGTGAGCCCGTTGGATTGTGACGGACAGTGCACATTCCCGTTTTTTCCCTTCTTTATTTTTCCCATATCCCCCACCCCCCCCTCTTCCCTAACCCTAACCATTCCCTTCTCCTACCTAAAACCTACCCCCAAACCTAACCAGCCAGTGCCTCCAATCCTCTTACGGCTCTCACTCTCCCTCGCTCGCCCTCCTGGACCTGCAAAAAATCACAATTAGGGGAGGTAATAGGGAATATATGCCTAACACCTAACCATAACCCTAATCCTAAAACCTAACCCTAACCCTAACCCTAACCCTAACCTCGGGTACGGTACATATACGTACATTCAGAACATTCACTAAGGGGAGGTGACTGGGAATATCCTCTCCCAACTCTCTGTTTAATACTGAAGCCCTAGGTCACACATCCAGGGTACTTTCTGTATTATTTCCATTGAATGTACTAGTGTTTGTCAATTATTATTATATATATATATTTATTATAATATATTATATAATTCATATCATATTACAGAGTATTATATATTATATATCATATACCAATAACAATGTTTACCATTTCATGTTATTGTTTTAGCAGATAGGATTTTGCAGTAGCATCCTGGGGCTTCAGAGGGTCACTGTTGTCTTCTTTTTACACTTGTGTTGGGGTCAAGACTTCTATTTTGAAGGCCAACTTGTGTTTCACGTGGACCCCACCCCTTCATTTAAATGTTTTATTGCTATTAACACCTTTCTCCTGCAATACCTGTTTTCACTGCAAGGATAAAAGGTTGATTTTAGCCTACCTGCCGTGCTAACCTGCTAACTCTCTACAAACGAGTCAGGCCTGATGAAGGTATCTTACCGAAACGTTGCCATCTGACTCGTTTCATGTAAATATACATTTTCTACTTTTTTCATATTTTTCTGACACATTGTAGTATTTTTCTTGTATTTGTTTACTTGCCGTGTCCAGTTGAAGGCCTGGTCGCGGCGCGACGCTTTCGTTCCACTAGTCGCTATTTTCTGTAAATAAACAGCCTATTTTTGATACTACATGTGCTATTTTTACTCACGAGATATTCCGGTGGCTCATTAGCGCGAGATACAGCATATTTTTGAACAAAAAAGTATATCTCACCGTTTATGCAGCCAGCCATCAACCGGAAGTGATTATCTTGACCTCGGCGGAAGTCCCGCCTCCGAGCATTCCGTTCTCTCTTTTTCACAAAGGAAACGGATAAAGACAATTTATTTTTATAAAGCGAACAAACCTTTTTTCGCCAACCAGTTTTTTACATCATCCACACCAGCGACATATTAAAATAATTTTGCAATATGTCGGATGGTTTCGAATACGACTGGCTTCCGGTCAGGTCGGGGCGAAGACGCGCACGGCGACGTCAGGCTGCGCCTTCAGAGTGGCTCGCCCAGGATGATGAACGTTGTCATTATGACCAGGAGGAATATTTTTCTCAGTGGGATGAGCAGCGGCCCCAGAGGTCTTATGCGGATGTAGCACGGGGACGGCAGGATTCCTATCCGCGTCGCCCCTACCCGCAGACACGCCGCCATTTTGATGACCTACATCAAGAGCGCCGCAGCGCCCCTCAGTGGAATTATAGGAGAAACACACGCCAAAATAGGAATTTTGTGCCTTCAAGACAGCACTCTCAGGAGTACTTTAGGCCACAATATTCACCTCAAAGACGTCCCCGCTATCCTCCTCCCCCCAGGGGGACACGGAGGAAACGCCGGGATGCTTCCAGGAGGAATGGGCGCTCCCGTAATACCAGTAGAGACATGGACTCTAGGCCTCCCAGACATTATTCTCAGGACTATTTTTTACCTGAACATTGGCCTCAAAGACGTCCCCGCAATCCTCCCCGTCCCAAGAAGACACGCAAGAAGCGTCAGGACGCTTCTCGGAGGACTGCACCCCCTGACAACTCCACAACGTCCATGGAGGGGAATTTAAAAGCACAGTGTTTTTATAATATTATCAAAATAACACATCATTTGAATAATGTTACAAAAGACACTCACCCCCAGTCCATAATAAAAATGGAAGAGACGCTTGCCACCATGATCAAACCAGCGGTCTCCAACCCTGACGTTGAGACGCTTATCAGGTGCAATGCCAGGACTTGGGCATTAACGACGGTTGAGGTTTTAAGAGACCATTATAAAAACACTCTACAAGTGGAATTGGACAAGATAACCAGTTTTATTGACGAGGTTTGGAGACCCGCTTTTCAGCTGGCCTCCACATGGGCCAAGAAACATCTGGGACGCAGACTGATGGGGGACACCCTCGGGAAGGCCGAGGCTCTGATCGTCGCGGCCTTCGCCGACCCCCCTGTCAACGCGGAGGTGGTACGCCCGGCCCAGTCCTTGCCGGTCCAGACCGCCACCCGGGTATCGGTGGGCACCCATACTGACCCTACGGGCCCTGACGGGGCTCCTGGGGTGGTACGGGCTAGCAGCCCTCCGGCTCGGGTCGTCGCCCGGGTCTCGGTGGCTACCAGCACCGACGCCGTGGCTCCAGATTGGTCTCCTGAGATGGATCGGGATGCAATCCCTCCAGCACGGGTTGCCCCGATCTTCCTTCCTCGTCGACCGGAACCACCCAAGGAGCAGAGGGTGACACAGCCCCGGGCCACGGACAGCGGGCCTGCCCAGGACACCCTCGGCGAGGCTCCGCCCACCCAGCTTATTCCTGCATCTCGCAGGAGGCTTCCTCTGGGATCACCTGCAAGACAAGACACACAGGAGACCCCCACTCAGACCGAGGACGACGATGACTCACCACGGGGGTCCACAAGCTCCGGGGCGGATCAAACCCAGGACACCCCCACCCATACAGAGGACGACGATGACTCACCAGGGGGACCCACGGCCTCCTCGCCTCTCCTGATCGACTTTCGGGATGAAGAACAGGAGCGGGGGCTTTCTTCGGTGATGTCCCCTCGTTACTCTTCCGCGACCCCCGACTGGTCCCCTCTCCAGCCTGAGACGGCAGATGAGACGGCACCACAGGGTGAATTTTCACCACGGGGGCCCACACTTTCCGGGGCTCCTATGGTGGACTATGAGGACTCACCCTTGCAGCGGACGCCTCCTCAGGAGACGCCCCCTCAGGAGATGCTTCCTCAGGAGTCCCCCGATTGGGCACATTTGTTCCCTGGGGCACTAAAAAGGAAGCCACACAAGAGGCCTTCCGTCCCAGATACTCCACAACACCTGTCTATTCCAGAATGTGTCGAGTTGGTAGAGGATACGACTAGTGCCTCCCCCCGTAGACCCACTAGACACATGGTCTCGAGTAGGAGGATGATGGATTGGAAGTTGTCGGCCAACAAGAAATTCTTGGTGATCGGCGACTCCAATCTGTCCCACCTACCACCCTTTTACGTCGACGACCTTCAGATCGACAGTTACCCGGGCGCCAGTTTTAGACACGCGGAGGCCATCCTACGCAAGACCGTAATTGCTGCACCGGTTGAAGTGTTGGTTCTAGCCTTTGGGATCAACCATCGTGAGCAGAAAGTTAAGGAGACCGCTATTAAGCAGCTCCAAGGGGCACTCAGGATGGCCGTGGCTACCTTCCCACGGGCCCGAGTGCTAATCCCCCTGATTAACTATTCGGCCGCTTTGCCCGTTGAGCAGAAAAACAACCTCGGGCGGCTGAATAGTTTAATCAGCAACAATTATGCTCACATCCCGGCTCTCGACAGCCGGGACTTTGAGACCCAACCCGACCTGGTCCACTGGACTCGGGACACGGCCAAGTTGATGCTCAAGCACTGGCTTGACTTTTTAAACTTGGCATCCCCATAATCCCGATCGCTCGGGGGGGTAATAAGAACGTGATAAATTTGGCCCATAATTTCACGCCAACCCCCTTACAAATCTCCCTCCTCAATAAGGGCCTCAACTTCATTCCTTCCACCAATCTCAGTAGCGACTGGCATCATCAACTTCAATTTGACCTCCAGCGCTACCACAGACGTGTCAAACTTGAGGTATACTATGAGAAACAAGATTCTCTCGGACCTACACCGTTCACAGCCCGTTCCGGCTGGGAGCCCTCACCTGGACTTATGCCTCCGGAATTCCAGGCTATGGTCCGGTCCGACGGGCTCTCCATGTCCGGTTCGGGTTGCGCACCTGCGGTCGCTCCCAATTTGACACGCGGAGAAGTCGAGGCCCTTCATAGTCTAAAAACAAACAAACATATTGTGATCAAACCAGCCGACAAGGGGAGTGCTGTTGTCATTTTTGACAGATCGCAATACATATGGGAGGGTTCTCGGCAGTTGAGTGACATGACGTATTATAAACCACTGCCGGAACCTATTTATCCGCAAACTATTCCCATGGTAGAAAAGATTCTGGATAATCTTCTACTTAAAAAATTTATCAATTTTAAACAACATAGGTATCTCATGGGGGAGCCGGATCCTCGCCCCCGCAGGTTCTACATGCTCCCTAAAATTCACAAGGAGCCAGACAAGTGGAGCAAGCCCCACGAGATCCCTCCGGGGCGACCCATTGTGTCTGACTGCGGCAGCGAGACGTACAGAACGGCGGCGTTCATTGATCATTATCTGACGCCGCTTTCCGTTCTGCACGACAGCTACCTCAGGGATACCTATGATTTTATTGATAAAATCAAGAATGTTTGCATTCCCCCAGATGCCATTTTGTTTACCATCGACATTGACAGCCTGTATACAAACATTGATATAAATGAGGGGATACAGGCTGTCAAAAATGTCTTCTACAGGTACCGCGACGTTAGCAGGCCCGAAAAGGAGCTCCTGCAGCTCCTCGACATTAATTTGAGGAGAAACGACTTTGAGTTTGACGGTCGTTTCTACCTCCAAATTAAGGGCACTGCTATGGGCAAGAAATTTGCACCGGCGTATGCCAACATTTTTATGGCAGAGTGGGAGACCTCTGCCTTGGCCGCCTGCCCAAAACGTCCTCTCCACTACTTCCGGTACCTGGATGACATCTGGGGTGTCTGGACCCATTCCAGTGAGGAGTTCAGCGTGTTCTTAAACACGCTGAACACTCACAATAAAAATATCACCATCAAGTCGACCACGAGCAACACATCGGTCGACTTTTTGGACACCACGACATTCAAGGGTCCCGACTTTGCCGACACGCAACACTTGGACATCAGGGTGTTCTTCAAGGAGACCGACACCCACGCGCTCCTCTTCAAAAGCAGCTTCCACCCCAAGCATACCTTCGCGGGGTTGGTGAAATCCCAATTGTTGAGGTTCCATCGTGTCTGCACCAGAAGGGAGGACTTCCTGACGGCCTCGAGGACCCTCTTTTCTGCCCTGAAGGGGAGGGGCTATTCCAGGTCCTTCCTCCGACGGCAGTTGAGGGTCTTCTTGGACCCGAAGGGGCCTCCCCCTGGGACCGACATGATCCCTCTCATCACCACCTACTCTCCCTCGGCCGTGCGGGTCGCCAAGAAGGTCAAAGACCACTTCCGGACCTTTGCGGAGAGTAGCGGGAGGCTGCCGGGGCGCTACGTGGTGCCGGCCTACCGTAAGAACCCCAACTTGAATGATCTGTTGGTCAGGGCCAGGGTCAGCTCACTGAGAGACCCGCCCTCCACTAGGAGGGACACCCTTGTCCGCCACTCACCATGGTTGGTGAACCCCCACAACCGCAAGGTTTTCCAGCCGTTGTGCCGTGGCGGCCGACACACCCGAAACTGTGTGTACGTGATTCGGTGCCAACGATGTGGCGATATGTACGTGGGCGAGACGGGCAATACCTTAGCTAGGAGATTCGCCCAACACAAGTACAACATCGTTAGGCATAAAAATACCAACACTCACCTGGTGCAGCATTTTCTCCGACACGGGTGGTCTTCCGTCCGGGCGACTGTCGTAGAGACGGATCCCAAATGGAGCCTCGCCCAACGCCACCGGGCGGAGCTCCTTTGGATCTCCAAATTGGGCACCAGACATCCAGGGGGCCTAAATGACGTATGAGTGTGAGCCCGTTGGATTGTGACGGACAGTGCACATTCCCGTTTTTTCCCTTCTTTATTTTTCCCATATCCCCCACCCCCCCCTCTTCCCTAACCCTAACCATTCCCTTCTCCTACCTAAAACCTACCCCCAAACCTAACCAGCCAGTGCCTCCAATCCTCTTACGGCTCTCACTCTCCCTCGCTCGCCCTCCTGGACCTGCAAAAAATCACAATTAGGGGAGGTAATAGGGAATATATGCCTAACACCTAACCATAACCCTAATCCTAAAACCTAACCCTAACCCTAACCCTAACCCTAACCTCGGGTACGGTACATATACGTACATTCAGAACATTCACTAAGGGGAGGTGACTGGGAATATCCTCTCCCAACTCTCTGTTTAATACTGAAGCCCTAGGTCACACATCCAGGGTACTTTCTGTATTATTTCCATTGAATGTACTAGTGTTTGTCAATTATTATTATATATATATATTTATTATAATATATTATATAATTCATATCATATTACAGAGTATTATATATTATATATCATATACCAATAACAATGTTTACCATTTCATGTTATTGTTTTAGCAGATAGGATTTTGCAGTAGCATCCTGGGGCTTCAGAGGGTCACTGTTGTCTTCTTTTTACACTTGTGTTGGGGTCAAGACTTCTATTTTGAAGGCCAACTTGTGTTTCACGTGGACCCCACCCCTTCATTTAAATGTTTTATTGCTATTAACACCTTTCTCCTGCAATACCTGTTTTCACTGCAAGGATAAAAGGTTGATTTTAGCCTACCTGCCGTGCTAACCTGCTAACTCTCTACAAACGAGTCAGGCCTGATGAAGGTATCTTACCGAAACGTTGCCATCTGACTCGTTTCATGTAAATATACATTTTCTACTTTTTTCATATTTTTCTGACACATTGTAGTATTTTTCTTGTATTTGTTTACTTGCCGTGTCCAGTTGAAGGCCTGGTCGCGGCGCGACGCTTTCGTTCCACTAGTCGCTATTTTCTGTAAATAAACAGCCTATTTTTGATACTACATGTGCTATTTTTACTCACGAGATATTCCGGTGGCTCATTAGCGCGAGATACAGCATATTTTTGAACAAAAAAGTATATCTCACCGTTTATGCAGCCAGCCATCAACCGGAAGTGATTATCTTGACCTCGGCGGAAGTCCCGCCTCCGAGCATTCCGTTCTCTCTTTTTCACAAAGGAAACGGATAAAGACAATTTATTTTTATAAAGCGAACAAACCTTTTTTCGCCAACCAGTTTTTTACATCATCCACACCAGCGACATATTAAAATAATTTTGCAATATGTCGGATGGTTTCGAATACGACTGGCTTCCGGTCAGGTCGGGGCGAAGACGCGCACGGCGACGTCAGGCTGCGCCTTCAGAGTGGCTCGCCCAGGATGATGAACGTTGTCATTATGACCAGGAGGAATATTTTTCTCAGTGGGATGAGCAGCGGCCCCAGAGGTCTTATGCGGATGTAGCACGGGGACGGCAGGATTCCTATCCGCGTCGCCCCTACCCGCAGACACGCCGCCATTTTGATGACCTACATCAAGAGCGCCGCAGCGCCCCTCAGTGGAATTATAGGAGAAACACACGCCAAAATAGGAATTTTGTGCCTTCAAGACAGCACTCTCAGGAGTACTTTAGGCCACAATATTCACCTCAAAGACGTCCCCGCTATCCTCCTCCCCCCAGGGGGACACGGAGGAAACGCCGGGATGCTTCCAGGAGGAATGGGCGCTCCCGTAATACCAGTAGAGACATGGACTCTAGGCCTCCCAGACATTATTCTCAGGACTATTTTTTACCTGAACATTGGCCTCAAAGACGTCCCCGCAATCCTCCCCGTCCCAAGAAGACACGCAAGAAGCGTCAGGACGCTTCTCGGAGGACTGCACCCCCTGACAACTCCACAACGTCCATGGAGGGGAATTTAAAAGCACAGTGTTTTTATAATATTATCAAAATAACACATCATTTGAATAATGTTACAAAAGACACTCACCCCCAGTCCATAATAAAAATGGAAGAGACGCTTGCCACCATGATCAAACCAGCGGTCTCCAACCCTGACGTTGAGACGCTTATCAGGTGCAATGCCAGGACTTGGGCATTAACGACGGTTGAGGTTTTAAGAGACCATTATAAAAACACTCTACAAGTGGAATTGGACAAGATAACCAGTTTTATTGACGAGGTTTGGAGACCCGCTTTTCAGCTGGCCTCCACATGGGCCAAGAAACATCTGGGACGCAGACTGATGGGGGACACCCTCGGGAAGGCCGAGGCTCTGATCGTCGCGGCCTTCGCCGACCCCCCTGTCAACGCGGAGGTGGTACGCCCGGCCCAGTCCTTGCCGGTCCAGACCGCCACCCGGGTATCGGTGGGCACCCATACTGACCCTACGGGCCCTGACGGGGCTCCTGGGGTGGTACGGGCTAGCAGCCCTCCGGCTCGGGTCGTCGCCCGGGTCTCGGTGGCTACCAGCACCGACGCCGTGGCTCCAGATTGGTCTCCTGAGATGGATCGGGATGCAATCCCTCCAGCACGGGTTGCCCCGATCTTCCTTCCTCGTCGACCGGAACCACCCAAGGAGCAGAGGGTGACACAGCCCCGGGCCACGGACAGCGGGCCTGCCCAGGACACCCTCGGCGAGGCTCCGCCCACCCAGCTTATTCCTGCATCTCGCAGGAGGCTTCCTCTGGGATCACCTGCAAGACAAGACACACAGGAGACCCCCACTCAGACCGAGGACGACGATGACTCACCACGGGGGTCCACAAGCTCCGGGGCGGATCAAACCCAGGACACCCCCACCCATACAGAGGACGACGATGACTCACCAGGGGGACCCACGGCCTCCTCGCCTCTCCTGATCGACTTTCGGGATGAAGAACAGGAGCGGGGGCTTTCTTCGGTGATGTCCCCTCGTTACTCTTCCGCGACCCCCGACTGGTCCCCTCTCCAGCCTGAGACGGCAGATGAGACGGCACCACAGGGTGAATTTTCACCACGGGGGCCCACACTTTCCGGGGCTCCTATGGTGGACTATGAGGACTCACCCTTGCAGCGGACGCCTCCTCAGGAGACGCCCCCTCAGGAGATGCTTCCTCAGGAGTCCCCCGATTGGGCACATTTGTTCCCTGGGGCACTAAAAAGGAAGCCACACAAGAGGCCTTCCGTCCCAGATACTCCACAACACCTGTCTATTCCAGAATGTGTCGAGTTGGTAGAGGATACGACTAGTGCCTCCCCCCGTAGACCCACTAGACACATGGTCTCGAGTAGGAGGATGATGGATTGGAAGTTGTCGGCCAACAAGAAATTCTTGGTGATCGGCGACTCCAATCTGTCCCACCTACCACCCTTTTACGTCGACGACCTTCAGATCGACAGTTACCCGGGCGCCAGTTTTAGACACGCGGAGGCCATCCTACGCAAGACCGTAATTGCTGCACCGGTTGAAGTGTTGGTTCTAGCCTTTGGGATCAACCATCGTGAGCAGAAAGTTAAGGAGACCGCTATTAAGCAGCTCCAAGGGGCACTCAGGATGGCCGTGGCTACCTTCCCACGGGCCCGAGTGCTAATCCCCCTGATTAACTATTCGGCCGCTTTGCCCGTTGAGCAGAAAAACAACCTCGGGCGGCTGAATAGTTTAATCAGCAACAATTATGCTCACATCCCGGCTCTCGACAGCCGGGACTTTGAGACCCAACCCGACCTGGTCCACTGGACTCGGGACACGGCCAAGTTGATGCTCAAGCACTGGCTTGACTTTTTAAACTTGGCATCCCCATAATCCCGATCGCTCGGGGGGGTAATAAGAACGTGATAAATTTGGCCCATAATTTCACGCCAACCCCCTTACAAATCTCCCTCCTCAATAAGGGCCTCAACTTCATTCCTTCCACCAATCTCAGTAGCGACTGGCATCATCAACTTCAATTTGACCTCCAGCGCTACCACAGACGTGTCAAACTTGAGGTATACTATGAGAAACAAGATTCTCTCGGACCTACACCGTTCACAGCCCGTTCCGGCTGGGAGCCCTCACCTGGACTTATGCCTCCGGAATTCCAGGCTATGGTCCGGTCCGACGGGCTCTCCATGTCCGGTTCGGGTTGCGCACCTGCGGTCGCTCCCAATTTGACACGCGGAGAAGTCGAGGCCCTTCATAGTCTAAAAACAAACAAACATATTGTGATCAAACCAGCCGACAAGGGGAGTGCTGTTGTCATTTTTGACAGATCGCAATACATATGGGAGGGTTCTCGGCAGTTGAGTGACATGACGTATTATAAACCACTGCCGGAACCTATTTATCCGCAAACTATTCCCATGGTAGAAAAGATTCTGGATAATCTTCTACTTAAAAAATTTATCAATTTTAAACAACATAGGTATCTCATGGGGGAGCCGGATCCTCGCCCCCGCAGGTTCTACATGCTCCCTAAAATTCACAAGGAGCCAGACAAGTGGAGCAAGCCCCACGAGATCCCTCCGGGGCGACCCATTGTGTCTGACTGCGGCAGCGAGACGTACAGAACGGCGGCGTTCATTGATCATTATCTGACGCCGCTTTCCGTTCTGCACGACAGCTACCTCAGGGATACCTATGATTTTATTGATAAAATCAAGAATGTTTGCATTCCCCCAGATGCCATTTTGTTTACCATCGACATTGACAGCCTGTATACAAACATTGATATAAATGAGGGGATACAGGCTGTCAAAAATGTCTTCTACAGGTACCGCGACGTTAGCAGGCCCGAAAAGGAGCTCCTGCAGCTCCTCGACATTAATTTGAGGAGAAACGACTTTGAGTTTGACGGTCGTTTCTACCTCCAAATTAAGGGCACTGCTATGGGCAAGAAATTTGCACCGGCGTATGCCAACATTTTTATGGCAGAGTGGGAGACCTCTGCCTTGGCCGCCTGCCCAAAACGTCCTCTCCACTACTTCCGGTACCTGGATGACATCTGGGGTGTCTGGACCCATTCCAGTGAGGAGTTCAGCGTGTTCTTAAACACGCTGAACACTCACAATAAAAATATCACCATCAAGTCGACCACGAGCAACACATCGGTCGACTTTTTGGACACCACGACATTCAAGGGTCCCGACTTTGCCGACACGCAACACTTGGACATCAGGGTGTTCTTCAAGGAGACCGACACCCACGCGCTCCTCTTCAAAAGCAGCTTCCACCCCAAGCATACCTTCGCGGGGTTGGTGAAATCCCAATTGTTGAGGTTCCATCGTGTCTGCACCAGAAGGGAGGACTTCCTGACGGCCTCGAGGACCCTCTTTTCTGCCCTGAAGGGGAGGGGCTATTCCAGGTCCTTCCTCCGACGGCAGTTGAGGGTCTTCTTGGACCCGAAGGGGCCTCCCCCTGGGACCGACATGATCCCTCTCATCACCACCTACTCTCCCTCGGCCGTGCGGGTCGCCAAGAAGGTCAAAGACCACTTCCGGACCTTTGCGGAGAGTAGCGGGAGGCTGCCGGGGCGCTACGTGGTGCCGGCCTACCGTAAGAACCCCAACTTGAATGATCTGTTGGTCAGGGCCAGGGTCAGCTCACTGAGAGACCCGCCCTCCACTAGGAGGGACACCCTTGTCCGCCACTCACCATGGTTGGTGAACCCCCACAACCGCAAGGTTTTCCGGCCGTTGTGCCGTGGCGGCCGACACACCCGAAACTGTGTGTACGTGATTCGGTGCCAACGATGTGGCGATATGTACGTGGGCGAGACGGGCAATACCTTAGCTAGGAGATTCGCCCAACACAAGTACAACATCGTTAGGCATAAAAATACCAACACTCACCTGGTGCAGCATTTTCTCCGACACGGGTGGTCTTCCGTCCGGGCGACTGTCGTAGAGACGGATCCCAAATGGAGCCTCGCCCAACGCCACCGGGCGGAGCTCCTTTGGATCTCCAAATTGGGCACCAGACATCCAGGGGGCCTAAATGACGTATGAGTGTGAGCCCGTTGGATTGTGACGGACAGTGCACATTCCCGTTTTTTCCCTTCTTTATTTTTCCCATATCCCCCACCCCCCCCTCTTCCCTAACCCTAACCATTCCCTTCTCCTACCTAAAACCTACCCCCAAACCTAACCAGCCAGTGCCTCCAATCCTCTTACGGCTCTCACTCTCCCTCGCTCGCCCTCCTGGACCTGCAAAAAATCACAATTAGGGGAGGTAATAGGGAATATATGCCTAACACCTAACCATAACCCTAATCCTAAAACCTAACCCTAACCCTAACCCTAACCCTAACCTCGGGTACGGTACATATACGTACATTCAGAACATTCACTAAGGGGAGGTGACTGGGAATATCCTCTCCCAACTCTCTGTTTAATACTGAAGCCCTAGGTCACACATCCAGGGTACTTTCTGTATTATTTCCATTGAATGTACTAGTGTTTGTCAATTATTATTATATATATATATTTATTATAATATATTATATAATTCATATCATATTACAGAGTATTATATATTATATATCATATACCAATAACAATGTTTACCATTTCATGTTATTGTTTTAGCAGATAGGATTTTGCAGTAGCATCCTGGGGCTTCAGAGGGTCACTGTTGTCTTCTTTTTACACTTGTGTTGGGGTCAAGACTTCTATTTTGAAGGCCAACTTGTGTTTCACGTGGACCCCACCCCTTCATTTAAATGTTTTATTGCTATTAACACCTTTCTCCTGCAATACCTGTTTTCACTGCAAGGATAAAAGGTTGATTTTAGCCTACCTGCCGTGCTAACCTGCTAACTCTCTACAAACGAGTCAGGCCTGATGAAGGTATCTTACCGAAACGTTGCCATCTGACTCGTTTCATGTAAATATACATTTTCTACTTTTTTCATATTTTTCTGACACATTGTAGTATTTTTCTTGTATTTGTTTACTTGCCGTGTCCAGTTGAAGGCCTGGTCGCGGCGCGACGCTTTCGTTCCACTAGTCGCTATTTTCTGTAAATAAACAGCCTATTTTTGATACTACATGTGCTATTTTTACTCACGAGATATTCCGGTGGCTCATTAGCGCGAGATACAGCATATTTTTGAACAAAAAAGTATATCTCACCGTTTATGCAGCCAGCCATCAACCGGAAGTGATTATCTTGACCTCGGCGGAAGTCCCGCCTCCGAGCATTCCGTTCTCTCTTTTTCACAAAGGAAACGGATAAAGACAATTTATTTTTATAAAGCGAACAAACCTTTTTTCGCCAACCAGTTTTTTACATCATCCACACCAGCGACATATTAAAATAATTTTGCAATATGTCGGATGGTTTCGAATACGACTGGCTTCCGGTCAGGTCGGGGCGAAGACGCGCACGGCGACGTCAGGCTGCGCCTTCAGAGTGGCTCGCCCAGGATGATGAACGTTGTCATTATGACCAGGAGGAATATTTTTCTCAGTGGGATGAGCAGCGGCCCCAGAGGTCTTATGCGGATGTAGCACGGGGACGGCAGGATTCCTATCCGCGTCGCCCCTACCCGCAGACACGCCGCCATTTTGATGACCTACATCAAGAGCGCCGCAGCGCCCCTCAGTGGAATTATAGGAGAAACACACGCCAAAATAGGAATTTTGTGCCTTCAAGACAGCACTCTCAGGAGTACTTTAGGCCACAATATTCACCTCAAAGACGTCCCCGCTATCCTCCTCCCCCCAGGGGGACACGGAGGAAACGCCGGGATGCTTCCAGGAGGAATGGGCGCTCCCGTAATACCAGTAGAGACATGGACTCTAGGCCTCCCAGACATTATTCTCAGGACTATTTTTTACCTGAACATTGGCCTCAAAGACGTCCCCGCAATCCTCCCCGTCCCAAGAAGACACGCAAGAAGCGTCAGGACGCTTCTCGGAGGACTGCACCCCCTGACAACTCCACAACGTCCATGGAGGGGAATTTAAAAGCACAGTGTTTTTATAATATTATCAAAATAACACATCATTTGAATAATGTTACAAAAGACACTCACCCCCAGTCCATAATAAAAATGGAAGAGACGCTTGCCACCATGATCAAACCAGCGGTCTCCAACCCTGACGTTGAGACGCTTATCAGGTGCAATGCCAGGACTTGGGCATTAACGACGGTTGAGGTTTTAAGAGACCATTATAAAAACACTCTACAAGTGGAATTGGACAAGATAACCAGTTTTATTGACGAGGTTTGGAGACCCGCTTTTCAGCTGGCCTCCACATGGGCCAAGAAACATCTGGGACGCAGACTGATGGGGGACACCCTCGGGAAGGCCGAGGCTCTGATCGTCGCGGCCTTCGCCGACCCCCCTGTCAACGCGGAGGTGGTACGCCCGGCCCAGTCCTTGCCGGTCCAGACCGCCACCCGGGTATCGGTGGGCACCCATACTGACCCTACGGGCCCTGACGGGGCTCCTGGGGTGGTACGGGCTAGCAGCCCTCCGGCTCGGGTCGTCGCCCGGGTCTCGGTGGCTACCAGCACCGACGCCGTGGCTCCAGATTGGTCTCCTGAGATGGATCGGGATGCAATCCCTCCAGCACGGGTTGCCCCGATCTTCCTTCCTCGTCGACCGGAACCACCCAAGGAGCAGAGGGTGACACAGCCCCGGGCCACGGACAGCGGGCCTGCCCAGGACACCCTCGGCGAGGCTCCGCCCACCCAGCTTATTCCTGCATCTCGCAGGAGGCTTCCTCTGGGATCACCTGCAAGACAAGACACACAGGAGACCCCCACTCAGACCGAGGACGACGATGACTCACCACGGGGGTCCACAAGCTCCGGGGCGGATCAAACCCAGGACACCCCCACCCATACAGAGGACGACGATGACTCACCAGGGGGACCCACGGCCTCCTCGCCTCTCCTGATCGACTTTCGGGATGAAGAACAGGAGCGGGGGCTTTCTTCGGTGATGTCCCCTCGTTACTCTTCCGCGACCCCCGACTGGTCCCCTCTCCAGCCTGAGACGGCAGATGAGACGGCACCACAGGGTGAATTTTCACCACGGGGGCCCACACTTTCCGGGGCTCCTATGGTGGACTATGAGGACTCACCCTTGCAGCGGACGCCTCCTCAGGAGACGCCCCCTCAGGAGATGCTTCCTCAGGAGTCCCCCGATTGGGCACATTTGTTCCCTGGGGCACTAAAAAGGAAGCCACACAAGAGGCCTTCCGTCCCAGATACTCCACAACACCTGTCTATTCCAGAATGTGTCGAGTTGGTAGAGGATACGACTAGTGCCTCCCCCCGTAGACCCACTAGACACATGGTCTCGAGTAGGAGGATGATGGATTGGAAGTTGTCGGCCAACAAGAAATTCTTGGTGATCGGCGACTCCAATCTGTCCCACCTACCACCCTTTTACGTCGACGACCTTCAGATCGACAGTTACCCGGGCGCCAGTTTTAGACACGCGGAGGCCATCCTACGCAAGACCGTAATTGCTGCACCGGTTGAAGTGTTGGTTCTAGCCTTTGGGATCAACCATCGTGAGCAGAAAGTTAAGGAGACCGCTATTAAGCAGCTCCAAGGGGCACTCAGGATGGCCGTGGCTACCTTCCCACGGGCCCGAGTGCTAATCCCCCTGATTAACTATTCGGCCGCTTTGCCCGTTGAGCAGAAAAACAACCTCGGGCGGCTGAATAGTTTAATCAGCAACAATTATGCTCACATCCCGGCTCTCGACAGCCGGGACTTTGAGACCCAACCCGACCTGGTCCACTGGACTCGGGACACGGCCAAGTTGATGCTCAAGCACTGGCTTGACTTTTTAAACTTGGCATCCCCATAATCCCGATCGCTCGGGGGGGTAATAAGAACGTGATAAATTTGGCCCATAATTTCACGCCAACCCCCTTACAAATCTCCCTCCTCAATAAGGGCCTCAACTTCATTCCTTCCACCAATCTCAGTAGCGACTGGCATCATCAACTTCAATTTGACCTCCAGCGCTACCACAGACGTGTCAAACTTGAGGTATACTATGAGAAACAAGATTCTCTCGGACCTACACCGTTCACAGCCCGTTCCGGCTGGGAGCCCTCACCTGGACTTATGCCTCCGGAATTCCAGGCTATGGTCCGGTCCGACGGGCTCTCCATGTCCGGTTCGGGTTGCGCACCTGCGGTCGCTCCCAATTTGACACGCGGAGAAGTCGAGGCCCTTCATAGTCTAAAAACAAACAAACATATTGTGATCAAACCAGCCGACAAGGGGAGTGCTGTTGTCATTTTTGACAGATCGCAATACATATGGGAGGGTTCTCGGCAGTTGAGTGACATGACGTATTATAAACCACTGCCGGAACCTATTTATCCGCAAACTATTCCCATGGTAGAAAAGATTCTGGATAATCTTCTACTTAAAAAATTTATCAATTTTAAACAACATAGGTATCTCATGGGGGAGCCGGATCCTCGCCCCCGCAGGTTCTACATGCTCCCTAAAATTCACAAGGAGCCAGACAAGTGGAGCAAGCCCCACGAGATCCCTCCGGGGCGACCCATTGTGTCTGACTGCGGCAGCGAGACGTACAGAACGGCGGCGTTCATTGATCATTATCTGACGCCGCTTTCCGTTCTGCACGACAGCTACCTCAGGGATACCTATGATTTTATTGATAAAATCAAGAATGTTTGCATTCCCCCAGATGCCATTTTGTTTACCATCGACATTGACAGCCTGTATACAAACATTGATATAAATGAGGGGATACAGGCTGTCAAAAATGTCTTCTACAGGTACCGCGACGTTAGCAGGCCCGAAAAGGAGCTCCTGCAGCTCCTCGACATTAATTTGAGGAGAAACGACTTTGAGTTTGACGGTCGTTTCTACCTCCAAATTAAGGGCACTGCTATGGGCAAGAAATTTGCACCGGCGTATGCCAACATTTTTATGGCAGAGTGGGAGACCTCTGCCTTGGCCGCCTGCCCAAAACGTCCTCTCCACTACTTCCGGTACCTGGATGACATCTGGGGTGTCTGGACCCATTCCAGTGAGGAGTTCAGCGTGTTCTTAAACACGCTGAACACTCACAATAAAAATATCACCATCAAGTCGACCACGAGCAACACATCGGTCGACTTTTTGGACACCACGACATTCAAGGGTCCCGACTTTGCCGACACGCAACACTTGGACATCAGGGTGTTCTTCAAGGAGACCGACACCCACGCGCTCCTCTTCAAAAGCAGCTTCCACCCCAAGCATACCTTCGCGGGGTTGGTGAAATCCCAATTGTTGAGGTTCCATCGTGTCTGCACCAGAAGGGAGGACTTCCTGACGGCCTCGAGGACCCTCTTTTCTGCCCTGAAGGGGAGGGGCTATTCCAGGTCCTTCCTCCGACGGCAGTTGAGGGTCTTCTTGGACCCGAAGGGGCCTCCCCCTGGGACCGACATGATCCCTCTCATCACCACCTACTCTCCCTCGGCCGTGCGGGTCGCCAAGAAGGTCAAAGACCACTTCCGGACCTTTGCGGAGAGTAGCGGGAGGCTGCCGGGGCGCTACGTGGTGCCGGCCTACCGTAAGAACCCCAACTTGAATGATCTGTTGGTCAGGGCCAGGGTCAGCTCACTGAGAGACCCGCCCTCCACTAGGAGGGACACCCTTGTCCGCCACTCACCATGGTTGGTGAACCCCCACAACCGCAAGGTTTTCCAGCCGTTGTGCCGTGGCGGCCGACACACCCGAAACTGTGTGTACGTGATTCGGTGCCAACGATGTGGCGATATGTACGTGGGCGAGACGGGCAATACCTTAGCTAGGAGATTCGCCCAACACAAGTACAACATCGTTAGGCATAAAAATACCAACACTCACCTGGTGCAGCATTTTCTCCGACACGGGTGGTCTTCCGTCCGGGCGACTGTCGTAGAGACGGATCCCAAATGGAGCCTCGCCCAACGCCACCGGGCGGAGCTCCTTTGGATCTCCAAATTGGGCACCAGACATCCAGGGGGCCTAAATGACGTATGAGTGTGAGCCCGTTGGATTGTGACGGACAGTGCACATTCCCGTTTTTTCCCTTCTTTATTTTTCCCATATCCCCCACCCCCCCCTCTTCCCTAACCCTAACCATTCCCTTCTCCTACCTAAAACCTACCCCCAAACCTAACCCTAACCCTAACCCTAACCCCTAACCCTAACCCTAACCCTAACCCTAACCCTAACCCTAACCCTAACCCTAACCCTAACCCCTAACCCTAACCCTAACCCTAACCCTAACCCTAACCCTAACCCTAACCCTAACCCTAACCCTAACCCTAACCCTAACCCTAACCCTAACCCTAACCCTAACCCTAACCCTAACCCTAACCCTAACCCTAACCCTAACCCTAACCCTAACCCTAACCCTAACCCCTAACCCTAACCCTAACCCTAACCCTAACCCTAACCCTAACCCTAACCCTAACCCTAACCCTAACCCTAACCCTAACCCTAACCCTAACCCTAACCCTAACCCTAACCCTAACCCTAACCCTAACCCTAACCCTAACCCTAACCCTAACCCTAACCCTAACCCTAACCCAAGTTTGGGCCGACCTGCTATGGTTCTCCACCTGGGTCTGGAACGCAAAATTAGTCCCTCTCCTCGCTGGAAGTCCAAAAAAAAGGCGTAAATTTGACTTAGTGTCTAGGAGGATGTCCCTTTAAGAAGGCCGACGTGCCTTGGTTCTCCACCTGGGTACAGAACGCAAAATTAGTCCCTCTCCTCGCTGGAAGTCCAAAAAAAAAAGGCGTAAATTTGACTAAGTGTCTAGGAGCATGTCCCTTTAAGAAGGCCGACGTGCCTTGGTTCTCCACCTGGGTACAGAACGCAAAATTAGTCCCTCTCCTCGCTGGAAGTCCAAAAAAAAAAGGCGTAAATTTGACTAAGTGTCTAGGAGCATGTCCCTTTAAGAAGGCCGACCTGCTATGGTTCTCCACCTGGGTCTGGAACGCAAAATTAGTCCCTCTCCTAGTTGGAAGTCACAAAAAAAGGCGTAAATTTGACTAAGTGTCTAGGAGGATGTCCCTTTAAGAAGGCCGACGTGCCTTGGTTCTCCACCTGGGTCTGGAACGCAAAATTAGTCCCTCTCCTCGCTGGAAGTCCAAAAAAAAAAGGCGTAAATTTGACTAAGTGTCTAGGAGGATGTCCCTTTAAGAAGGCCGACGTGCCTTGGTTCTCCACCTGGGTCTGGAACGCAAAATTAGTCCCTCTCCTCGCTGGAAGTCCAAAAAAAATGGCGTAAATTTGACTAAGTGTCTAGGAGGATGTCCCTTTAAGAAGGCCGACCTGCTATGGTTCTCCACCTGGGTCAGGAACGCAAAATTGTCCCTCTCCTCGCTGGAAGTCCAAAAAAAAGGCGTAAATTTGACTAAGTGCCTAGGAGCATGTCCCTTTAAGAAGGCCGACGTGCCTTGGTTCTCCACCTGGGTCTGGAATGCAAAATTAGTCCCTCTCCTCGCTGGAAGTCCAAAAAAAAGGCGGAAATTTGACTAAGTGCCATCATTTTAGAGTACCAGGCCTCTATAGAAAAGTTTGGTTTTTTGTCTATGTGTCATCATTTTAGAGTACCAGGGCTCTATAGAAAAGTTTTGTAAATTTGACTGTCTAGGAGCATTTCCCTTTAAGAAGGCCGACGTGCCTTGGTTCTCCACCTGGGTCTGGAACGCAAAATTAGTCCCTCTCCTCGCTGGAAGTCCGAAAAAAAAGGCGGAAATTTGACTAAGTGTCTAGGAGGATGTCCCTTTAAGAAGGCCGACGTGCCTTGGTTCTTCACCTGGGTCTGGAACGCAAAATTAGTCCCTCTCCTCGCTGGAAGTCCAAAAAAAAAGGCGTAAATTTGACTAAGTGTCTAGGAGGATGTCCCTTTCAGAAGGCCGACGTGCCTTGGTTCTCCACCTGGGTCTGGAACGCAAAATTAGTCCCTCTCCTCGCTGGAAGTCCAAAAAAAAAGGCGTAAATTTGACTAAGTGTCTAGGAGGATGTCCCTTTAAGAAGGCCGACGTGCCTTGGTTCTCCACCTGGGTCTGGAACGCAAAATTAGTCCCTCTCCTCGCTGGAAGTCCAAAAAAAATGGCGTAAATTTGACTAAGTGTCTAGGAGGATGTCCCTTTAAGAAGGCCGACGTGCCTTGGTTCTCCACCTGGGTCTGGAACGCAAAATTAGTCCCTCTCCTCGCTGGAAGTCCAAAAAAAAAGGCGTAAATTTGACTAAGTGTCTAGGAGGATGTCCCTTTAAGAAGGCCGACGTGCCTTGGTTCTCCACCTGGGTCTGGAACGCAAAATTAGTCCCTCTCCTAGTTGGAAGTCATCAAAAAAAGGCGGAAATTTGACTAAGTGCCATCATTTTAGAGTACCAGGGCTCTTTAGAAAAGTTTGGTTTTTTGTCTATGTGTCATCATTTTAGAGTACCAGGGCTCTATAGAAAAGTTTGGTAAATTTGACTAAGTGCCTAGGAGCATTTCCCTTTAAGAAGGCCGACGTGCCTTGGTTCGCCACCTGGGTCTGGAACGCAAAATTGTCCCTCTCCTCGCTGGAAGTCCAAAAAAAAAGGCGTAAATTTGACTAAGTGCCTAGGAGCATGTCCCTTAAAGAAGGCCGACGTGCCTTGGTTCTCCACCTGGGTCTGGAACGCAAAATTAGTCCCTCTCCTCGCTGGAAGTCCAAAAAAAAAGGCGTAAATTTGACTAAGTGTCTAGGAGGATGTCCCTTTAAGAAGGCCGACGTGCCTTGGTTCTCCACCTGGGTCTGGAACGCAAAATTAGTCCCTCTCCTCGCTGGAAGTCCAAAAAAAAAGGCGTAAATTTGACTAAGTGTCTAGGAGGATGTCCCTTTAAGAAGGCCGACGTGCCTTGGTTCTCCACCTGGGTCTGGAACGCAAAATTAGTCCCTCTCCTAGTTGGAAGTCATCAAAAAAAGGCGGAAATTTGACTAAGTGCCATCATTTTAGAGTACCAGGGCTCTTTAGAAAAGTTTGGTTTTTTGTCTATGTGTCATCATTTTAGAGTACCAGGGCTCTATAGAAAAGTTTGGTAAATTTGACTAAGTGCCTAGGAGCATTTCCCTTTAAGAAGGCCGACGTGCCTTGGTTCGCCACCTGGGTCTGGAACGCAAAATTGTCCCTCTCCTCGCTGGAAGTCCAAAAAAAAAGGCGTAAATTTGACTAAGTGCCTAGGAGCATGTCCCTTTAAGAAGGCCGACGTGCCTTGGTTCTCCACCCGGGTCCGGAACGCAAAATTAGTCCCTCTCCTAGCTGGAAGTAGTCAAAAAAAGGCGGAAATTTGACTAAGTGTCATTATTTTAGAGTACCAGGACTATAGTGGGGGAATTGGAGCCCTCTGGTGGACTCCCGCTGCAAATGCACCCCCCAAATTAAATACATTAATTCCAGGCCTTTTGGGGCCCTATATTCAGACGGTGTGGAGCCCTCCAGTGGACTCCCGCCTCCAATGCACCCCCCAAATTAAAGACATCACCCCCCAAATTAAAGACATTATTTCCAGTTCTTTTGGGGCCCTATTTTCAGACGGTTTGGCGTATTTCCTTGACGCCGGGGAGTCCTACAGGTGTTCCCGGGGAATGAGAGGCCTTTTGTGGGCCAGATAGAGTGGGGAACCCTTGGAGCCCCTATTTTCAGACAGTTTGGCTTATTTCGGTGACGCCGGGGCGTCCATCAGGTCTTCCCGGGGAATGATAGGCCTTTTGTGGCCATAGGTCAACAAAAGAGTGGGGAATTGGAGCCATCCGGTGGACTCTCGCCGCAAATGCACCCTGAATTAAAGACATTATTTCCAGTTCTTTTGGGGCCCTATTTTCAGACGGTGTGGAGCCCTCCAGTGGACTCCCGCCTCCAATGCACCCCCCAAATTAAAGACATCACCCCCCAAATTAAAGACATTATTTCCAGTTCTTTTGGGGCCCTATTTTCAGACGGTTTGGCGTATTTCCTTGACGCCGGGGAGTCCTACAGGTGTTCCCGGGGAATGAGAGGCCTTTTGTGGGCCAGAAAGAGTGGGGAACCCTTGGAGCCCCTATTTTCAGACAGTTTGGCTTATTTCGGTGACGCCGGGGGGGTCCTTCAGGTCTCCCCGGGGAATGAGAGGCCTTTTGGGGCCATACATAGGTCAACAAAAGAGTGGGGAATTGGAGCCCTCCGGTGGACTCGCGCCGCTAATGCACCCTGAATTAAAGACATTATTTCCAGTTCTTTTGGGGCCATAGGTCAACAAAAGAGTGGGGAATTGGAGCCTTCCGGTGGACTCCCGCCTCCAATGCACCCCCCAAATTAAAGACATCCCCCCCCCAAATTAAAGACATTATTTCCAGTTCTTTTGGGGCCCTATTTTCAGACGGTTTGGCGTATTTCCTTGACGCCGGGGAGTCCTACAGGTGTTCCCGGGGAAAGAGAGGCCTTTTGTGGGCCAGAAAGAGTGGGGAACCCTTGGAGCCCCTATTTTCAGACAGTTTGGCTTATTTCGGTGACGCCGGGGCGTCCATCAGGTCTTCCCGGGGAATGAGAGGCCTTTTGTGGCCATATGTCAACAAAAGAGTGGGGAAATGGAGCCCTCCGGTGGACTCCCGCTGCAAATGCACCCCCCAAATTAAAGACATTATTTCCAGGCTTTTTGGGGCCCTATTTTCAGACGGTGTGGAGCCCTCCAGTGGACTCCCGCCTCAAATGCACCCCCCCAAATTAAAGACATCACCTCCCAAATTAAAGACATTATTTCCAGTTCTTTTCGGGCCCTATTTTCAGACAGGAAAAAAAGAAAAGTAACCCTTACACTACAAAGGACAGCGGGGAAACGCCCCCCAGCAAAGTCACAGGGGAAGTGGGGTAGACAAGTGGAGAGTGTCTGGGGAAAAGTCCACAAAATGATCAAAAATCACACACAGGTACGAGTGCCACAAGTCCCGCCGCGTCCCACCCGAGTCCGAGGTGCCCCCCACATGCCCAAAACGCACCCAGCAAAGGTGCACTGTGAGTGGGGAAGAAAAGTTGGGAAAGTGGGCAAAAGTCCGGAAAATGACCAAAAACCACACCCAGGTTAGAGCCCCACACGTCCTGCAGTCGCACCCGAGTCCTGGGATGCCCAACATGTCCAAAAAATCAAAAAAAGCCCAAAAAATCAAAAAAATCCCCGGGCCGTATCTTGGACGCCGGCGTACCGCGTTCGGCCCTCGTGCCGTAGTTTGGCGACCGATTGTAAAAATTTGCCGCGACCGGCTAGTTTTTTTCCTTGGAGTAAATAGAGAGTAGATCCAGCAGGAAATATGCACTATAAACAAAGAGAGGGAGTTTGGAGGGGGGCAAAAACGCCCTCTTGGAACTTTTGCAGCAGCACACATCAACCTAGCGGGGAGAAGGCATGCATAGCAAAAGTCCACGAAATGATCCAAAATCACACCCAGGTTCGAGTCCCACAAGTCCCGCCGCGTTCCACCAGTGTGCCTGACATGTCCACAACGCACCCAGCAAAGGCGCACTGTGATTGGGAAGAAAAGTTGGGAAAGTGGGCAAAAGTCCCGAATTTGATCCAAAATCCCACCCAGGTTCGAGTCCCACAAGTCCCGCCGCGTTCAACCAGAGTCCCGGGGTGCCTACAATGTCCACGACGCACCCAGCAAAGGCGCACTGTGATTGGGAAGAAAAGTTGGGAAAGTGGGCAAAAGTCCCGAATTTGATCCAAAATCACACCCAGGTTCGAGTCCCACAAGTCCCGCCGCGTTCCACCAGTGTTCCGGGGTGCCTGACATGTCCACAACTTACCCAGCAAAGGCGCACTGTGAGTGGGGAGAAAAGTTGGGAAAGTGGGCAAAAGTCCCGAATTTGATCCAAAATTATACCCAGGTTCGAGTCCCACAAGTCCCGCCGCGTTCCACCAGTGTTCCGGGGTGCCTGACATGTCCACGACGCACCCAGCAAAGGCGCACTGTGATTGGGAAGAAAAGTTGGGAAAGTGGGCAAAAGTCCCGAATTTGATCCAAAATTATACCCAGGTTCGAGTCCCACAAGTCCCGCCGCGTTCCACCAGAGTCCCGGGGTGCCTGACATGTCCACGACGCACCCAGCAAAGGCGCACTGTGATTGGGAAGAAAAGTTGGGAAAGTGGGCAAAAGTCCCGAATTTGATCCAAAATTATACCCAGGTTCGAGTCCCACAAGTCCCGCCGCGTTCCACCAGAGTCCCGGGGTGCCTACAATGTCCACAACTTACCCAGCAAAGGCGCACTGTGATTGGGAAGAAAAGTTGGGAAAGTGGGCAAAAGTCCCGAATTTGATCCAAAATTATACCCAGGTTCGAGTCCCACAAGTTCCGCCGCGTTCCACCAGAGTCCCGGGGTGCCTACAATGTCCACAACTTACCCAGCAAAGGCGCACTGTGATTGGGAAGAAAAGTTGGGAAAGTGGGCAAAAGTCCCGAATTTGATCCAAAATTATACCCAGGTTCGAGTCCCACAAGTCCCGCCGCGTTCCACCAGAGTCCCGGGGTGCCTACAATGTCCACAACTTACCCAGCAAAGGCGCACTGTGATTGGGAAGAAAAGTTGGGAAAGTGGGCAAAAGTCCCGAATTTGATCCAAAATCACACCCAGGTTCGAGTCCCACAAGTCCCGCCGCGTTCCACCAGTGTTCCGGGGTGCCTGACATGTCCACAACTTACCCAGCAAAGGCGCACTGTGATTGGGAAGAAAAGTTGGGAAAGTGGGCAAAAGTCCCGAATTTGATCCAAAATTATACCCAGGTTCGAGTCCCACAAGTCCCGCCGCGTTCCACCAGAGTCCCGGGGTGCCTACAATGTCCACAACTTACCCAGCAAAGGCGCACTGTGATTGGGAAGAAAAGTTGGGAAAGTGGGCAAAAGTGCCGAATTTGATCCAAAATCACACCCAGGTTCGAGTCCCACAAGTCCCGCCGCGTTCCACCAGTGTTCCGGGGTGACTGACATGTCCACAACTTACCCAGCAAAGGCGCACTGTGAGTGGGGAGAAAAGTTGGGAAAGTGGGCAAAAGTCCCGAATTTGATCCAAAATTATACCCAGGTTCGAGTCCCACAAGTCCCGCCGCGTTCCACCAGTGTTCCGGGGTGCCTGACATGTCCACGACGCACCCAGCAAAGGCGCACTGTGATTGGGAAGAAAAGTTGGGAAAGTGTGCAAAAGTCCCGAATTTGATCCAAAATTATACCCAGGTTCGAGTCCCACAAGTCCCGCCGCGTTCCACCAGAGTCCCGGGGTGCCTGACATGTCCACGACGCACCCAGCAAAGGCGCACTGTGATTGGGAAGAAAAGTTGGGAAAGTGGGCAAAAGTCCCGAATTTGATCCAAAATTATACCCAGGTTCGAGTCCCACAAGTCCCGCCGCGTTCCACCAGAGTCCCGGGGTGCCTACAATGTCCACAGCGTACCCAGCAAAGGCGCACTGTGATTGGGAAGAAAAGTTGGGAAAGTGGGCAAAAGTCCCGAATTTGATCCAAAATTATACCCAGGTTCGAGTCCCACAAGTCCCGCCGCGTTCCACCAGGGTCCCGGGGTGCCTACAATGTCCACAACTTACCCAGCAAAGGCGCACTGTGATTGGGAAGAAAAGTTGGGAAAGTGGGCAAAAGTCCCGAATTTGATCCAAAATTATACCCAGGTTCGAGTCCCACAAGTCCCGCCGCGTTCCACCAGAGTCCCGGGGTGCCTACAATGTCCACAACTTACCCAGCAAAGGCGCACTGTGATTGGGAAGAAAAGTTGGGAAAGTGGGCAAAAGTCCCGAATTTGATCCAAAATTATACCCAGGTTAGAGTTCCACGAGTCCCGCCGCGTTCCACCGGTGTCCCGGGGGTGCCTGACATGTCCACAACTTACCCAGCAAAGGCGCACTGTCAGTGGGGAAGACCAAACATGTCTTGGATTTTTTCTAAGTACCTTAACGAGAGAGGCTAAAAAGCACCTGTTTTTACCTTCTCTCGTTGTTGTACTTAGAAAAAAAACGAGAAAAAAAAAAAATCTGGGTTTTTTTCTAAGTACTTTAACGAGAGAGGCTAAAAAAAACCTTTTTTTACCTTCTCTCGTTGTTGTACTTAGAAAAAAAACGATAATTTTTTTTTTCCCCATTCATTTCAATGGGATTTCATTTTTTTTGTGGGATTTTTTCTAAGTACCTTAACGAGAGAGGCTTAATTTTTCACCTACTTTTTACCTTCTCTCGATTTTTCGTTTTTTTCCTGGTCGACCAAAACACCCCCATCACGTTAGTATGTGCACCATGTCTGACAGGCTGAAATCACAGGGAATGCGTCCGAGTCAAAGTGAGCTATTTTCGGACACAAATATGGTGTTTTTCCCCTCTTTCCCCTGGTCCTTTTTTCAAACTGCTCTTCCAGCACCTGAGCGACAGGGGCTCATGCAGACACCTGTGTCCGCCCGAGGGGCGCTGTCCCGGACACAATTATGGTGCTTTCCCCCTCTTTACCCCGGTCCTTTTTCAAACGGCACTTCCAGGACCTGAGCGACAGGGGCTCATGCAGACACCTGTGTCCGCCTAAGGGGCGCTGTCCCGGACACATTTTCACCTTTTCCCGCATGAATGAAATCCTGGAACTGATTCCACCCAGGTACTTAGGGCTTCCAGGACTTGAGCGACAGGGGCTCTGTCCGGAGCGTGTGTCCGCCTAGGGGGCGCTGTCCCGGACACATTTTCACCTTTTCCCGCATGAATGAAATCCTGGAACTGATTCCACCCAGGTACTTGGGGCTTCCAGGGCATGAGCGACAGGGGCTCTGTCCGAAGCGTGTGTCCGCCTAGGGGGCGCTGTCCCGGACACATTTTTACCTTTTCCCGCATGAATGAAATCCTGGAACTGATTCCACCCAGGTACTTAGGGCTTCCAGGGCTTGAGCGACAGGGGCTCTGTCCGGAGCGTGTGTCCGCCTAGGGGGCGCTGTCCCGGACACATTTTCACCTTTTCCCGCATGAATGAAATCCTGGAACTGATTCCACCCAGGTACTTAGGGCTTCCAGGGCTTGAGCGACAGGGGCTCTGTCCGGAGCGTGTGTCCGCCTAGGGGGCGCTGTCCCGGACACATTTTTACCTTTTCCCGCATGAATGAAATCCTGGACCTGATTCCACCCAGGTACTTAGGGCTTCCGGGGCTCGAGCGACAGGGGCTCGGTCCGGAGCGCGCGTCCGCCTAGGGGGCGCTGTCTCGGACACATTTTCAACTTTTCCTGTATGAATGAAATCCTGGACCTCCGTCCAGGTACTCGGGGCTTCCCAGGACTTGAGCGACAGGGGCTCGGACCTGGGAAAAGCCCCGGCCCACTTCCCCTTTCCCCTCTAACCCTCTGGTAAACACGACTTGCCATCGGAGCGGCCCTCACCGGCCGGCGT